>NC_056743.1:1859091301-1859107824 GCF_019279795.1 Protopterus annectens | reverse complement strand
TCCCAAGAGCTCACAGTGCTCCACCTGCTTTCTCTCCATCTAGCACAGAAATCTGTTTTACTTTTATCAAAACTATTGTCAGATACCCTACCAAATTAACACACCACTTTTGCCTCCATCCATTATGAACCTTTTTTACTTCTTTAACATGTTTCTTCATAACTCTAAACCTGGATCCTCCTCTCCACTCTGAAACGTACTACTCTAAACTCTTATTATTATAAACCAAGACTGTCTTCTTTATTCAGCAACTCATCTCTTACCTAGCAGGTCCCATAAATGACATGAAAGACATGTTTCCTAACATCTATACAACAAATGCCTTAGTTGACAGATAAGCCAATTCGGGAGGTAATGGCTTATTTATTAAGCAATCTCTACTGTACCTCTCTTAACTAATCAACAGCCTTAGTTGAGGGGTAAGACTATACAACTCTTGGACAACAGAAAAGATACTTTCTGCTGCTCTAAATGGTAAATAAGATATCCTTGAAATACATTCCTGTTCACTAAACTCCCTGCTAAACCTATGTTCACTACATAATCACAACTACATACTCCTTAGCTAATCAGCAGCCTTACGTGAGGGATAAGGCCATGCTTGCTGTTCTAAATCTTGACGTAACAAGTACCCAAGATGGCGGCTGTGGTACCGTTTTCTTCTTTCTCTTTCCTTATTTTATTCACTTTCATTCCCTTTCCAGCAGTACAGCATTTCATTTTCATCCTCAGTGAATCCTATAAAGTTAATACCTACATTACTTATGACTGGCCTACTACTGTTTTGTTCTGTCACACTAATAGATAATAGTTCACAATATTAAAACCAACCCCAAAAAGCAATAAACATAAAACATGTCTCAAAATTTACCAAGAAACCTTTTGTCTCTCTTAGGAATGCATGCTAAATGATTATATCACATACAGAAGCAGTTACAAATATAAATGATCTCACTACAGAAATAACTTAACCTTTTCAAACTTTTGGAAATATAAATTACCCAGACTTTGCCTAGCTCACCTAAAACTAAAGCAAGCAGGAAATGCACATACTAACTGCTCTGCTACCCATGAGGCATCTGAAGTAATCTTTTACCAACTTGCAAAACAAAATGCAAAAAAATTGCTCTGCTGAAAACAAGACATAACAAAAAAAAATCTATACAGCTCAGATCCTGGACCTTAATGGAGTAATGCAATATAACAGCCATAACAAAAACATGATTGAAAGACAGCTTCTACCCTTTTTCTTTTATTCTTAAAGCTACTCCCCTCATACAGACAATAGAACAGGAAGTAGAAGAGGAGGAGTCTGTATACTCTTATGACGTAAAAACATAAAAGGCTTTAGAAACTGCAAACATATATACATATATCAGTCAAACAAGCAAAAAATATGACCTCCTCCAATTTGCTAAGACTTTAGCCGTTAAATGCCGTCACAAGAACACTTTCCAAAATGTACCCTGCAGACTGAAGAAAACTAAAGCATTTTAATGTGAATGCTTTAGGTCCTGAATGAACTCACTTTAATAGGCTACTCAGTGAAATGGGTGTAATACAGCTTGTGACGACCGTGCCCTGGCCCAGCAATCATGTATATGTTGAATTGTGTTAGACATCTAATATGTTTTATGCTTTATTTTTGATGTTACTATGGCATGCACCAAGTTGTTACTAGTATAATAGTATGTATGATCTATTTGCATAGCTGCACCTTGTTCACTAATGTTATTCATGTAATAGTGTTGTGTGTAGACAGCTCATACTAGTGTCTAACTTATTTCTATAAGTCTGTGCTGTTACTGGTGGATAGAATCACATTAGAGAACCACGACAGATTGCTGCTCGCTATATTTTTATCTGTGGCTGCATCTGGTTTTTGTTTTCTAATGTTCTTCCAATTGGCTCAGTATCTGCATATACTAAGTAGTGGTTCAGGACATTGCATGTGGTAGCTATTTGCTCAGTGTGTTTTTTATAATCTTTATAATATATATTTACCATCTCAAAGGTGCTTACTCCTCTCTGTACTCTTCTTTTCTAGACCTAACACCACTCTTAAGTATTCAACTGCGGTACCACCTTTAACATTCCTATAAGAAAAGTGCAGTCCGGGTCTGAACTGTCTGCAAACAGCTACAGTTAACTTTGAGTATGTGTCTAACTGTTTGAGCCGATCTTCATTTTTCCCTGGAGAGCACTGTGCTTTGGCTGTAAGCTGCCCCCCCCACACCACCACCACACACATCTTCCACTTTCTCTTATTCCCTTCTGTTAGCAAATAGTATCCATAACTGATCAATACTGTGTGTTTGTTTATTTAAACTATACCACAGTAGCCTACTGATACAAGGTTATCCTGGTTTTCCACCTGAGAAATTAAGACAAGACTTACAGTTTCAGAGCAGTCCTTGGTCAATTGTGATTGTTCTTAACACATACTTGTCTTGCTTTGTGATTGTTTCCAGCCCCTCATACAACAACCCAACAGGGTCTCTACGCCGCTCCCCACCCTGCCCCTATTCCTCCCGCCCCAGTGGTCCCACCTTTATTGCACTCAAACCCTCCCATCTTTCCAATAGCCAACCACAGCTAACCCAACACTACCTCCTCCACATTCCCTCTACTATCACTCCTCAACTGACATGTACAAGCATACCTTTCCTTTGCTCACTGCATGCACTCTCCTTGCATATCTTACATCCTACCAAAGCTCCATCATTCCCCACTCAACCACTACCACTGTACTACTACTCACACCACCACCCATGTCTCACCCATACTCAGCTCCCTCCCACCAGCTCAAGAACCATCCCTATGCTACCCGCACATATTCTACCAACTATATTACTCAAACGTAAAGCATCCCTACAACTTAACATAGTAACCCTCCCACCATACCTATTACCCACAGAGAACAATCATAAAATTTCCCTTATAAACAAACACATTCAAAAACTGAGAAAACTAATAATCTCATGCATATCAAAACTAGCCCTAAGTGGAGACATCCACCCCAACCCTGGCCCTACCATCTCCAACCCCAGTCCTCATAATCAGACTAGAAATCACAACTTCTCCCATACTACAGCCAATCGAAAGCCAAGTGACTTCCTTCTACTAAGCCTAAATATTAGAAGTATATCCAACAAAGTCCATGAACTCCATGCCACCATAGACTTATACTCCCCAGATATAGTCGTCCTGACAGAAACCTGGCTAAAACCTCACATTACCAGTGAGCAAATACTCCCTACAGGTTATGGCATACTAAGAGTAGACCGTCTAAACAAAAAAGGAGGTGGTGTAGCTATAATATTTAAACAACATCTAAACATCCAGATCTTAAAATCATCAGCTCCACAAATAGGCAATGAAGAAATAATATATACCAACCTCAAAATTAACCGAAACAAAACCATCAACATAACTGGATGCTACTTCCCACCTGGCCAAAACATCCCTCCACTAGAATCAGCTGGTCTACCCACCATCTCCCCCAAGAAACTATCATCTTAGGTGATTTCAATATTGACTGGCAATCCTGTTCTGGCAACAATCCAACCCATCATGTACACCTTCATGGCTTCACCCAACTAGTCCAGTCACCAACAAGGATAAATAAAAACTCCAGCAAGCACTCTACCCTGGATTGGATACTAGTCAGTAAGAACCCCCAGTCATATATAACAGGCTGCTTATCAGATAGCCTCAGTGATCACTCCCCAACATTCCTACTCAAAAAATACCTGTACCAAGCTAAACCTGTCATCTATCGTCAAATACGTAAAAAAATAAACTTTAACCCACTCACATTCATCTCATCCCTCAAAGAATGTAACTGGCATGCTCTAAAGTACCTCAGTCTAGATGATGCAGTTGAATCTTTTAATACTACCTTCCTGAACATCCTTAATTACCATGCCCCCATAAGATTTTCCAGAACCAAAGCACAACCCTCCCCATGGCTACAGAAAACCACTAAGTCAGAAATGAAAAACCGGGATAAAGCCTGGGAGCACTGGCGCAAAACCAAAACCCCCGCAGCTAGACAGAAATTCCTAGAACTATGCAATAGAGTCAAAAAGCTAATAAAACGGGACAAATTCCAATACTACCAGTCTGCCCTAGACTCCTCACAACACAGCCCTAAACAATTCTGGTCCTCCATAAACCCCATCCTCCACCCAGGTAAAGTCAGTACCCCTCCTCCTAACATCCCTCACTCCTCAGAAAATATTGCTACCTCATTCAACACACACTTCACCCAAACCATACTATCACTAGCTAAACAACACAACCCCCCTCCCCTCCAACCCACACCTTCAACTAGTAATCTCCCCACTGCCTTCTCTTTTTCTCCTGTACCTACCTCCAACATAAAAAAACTCTTAACTAAACTTAAACCCACCAAATTAGCAGCAGGCAACCTCCCAAGTGAATACCTACAAATCGCAGCTGATGCTCTGGCCTACCCAGTATCCATCTTGATTAACCGATCTCTGTCAGAAAGTTACGTTCCCACATTGTGGAAAGTCTCACATATAATTCCACTCCACAAAGGCAGACGCTCTGCAGAACTAACCAATTACCGCCCCATAGCTATTCTCTCCCCACTCTCCAAAATACTAGAGAGATGCATACACTCTCAGGTCTCACACTACCTCCTTACTAACAACCTCCTTTCCAGTACTCAGCATGGTTTCCGACCAAACCATAGCACCACCACTGCCTTACTCTCCTTTACAAACACTATCCTTCAGCATAAAAACAATGGCTATCTCTCCTCTGCTACTTTCCTAGACCTATCTAAAGCATTTGACATGGTCCCACACAAACAACTTATCTCTGTCCTCAATAACCTATCCTTCTCACAATCAGTCACCAACTGGTTTCAGAGTTACCTGTCTGACCGCCAACAATCCGTTGTATGGCAGAATGACATATCTCCCCAACTACCTGTCTCCATAGGGGTTCCCAAGGATCCATCCTTGGACCCCTACTTTCTCTGTTTACACCAATAATCCAGCCTCTGCCACCAAACATGGCACACTCATCCAATACGCAGATGACTCTACCATCATCTGCTCAGCCCAGTCCCTACCCAAACTGCAAAAAGTCACACAGGAAGCCTTTTCCTCTGTTGAAACATGGTTATCCAATGCCCAATTAATACTCAACCCAAACAAAACTAAACTACTCATCTTCCAACCCACCAAACATACTCAAAACAACTCTCACTTTAACATCACAGCAAAAGACAACACCACTATATACCCAACTGATCACACCAAATTGCTAGGAGTTGAAATAGACAATAAACTAAAATTTGACATTCACATATCCATGACCATAAAAAAGTCCACAAAAAACTAGGAGCATTGTACAGAAATAAACAATTTCTCACCAAAGCAGCAAAGATTTCAATAGCAAATTCCCACCTTATCTCCACCCTACTTTATGCCTCTCCAGTATATACCAACCTAAGGCAATGTGATCTAAACAAGCTAGAGACCTGCTACAACAAAATCGCAAAATTCACCACAGGGCCACCCTACCGTAGTCACCACTGTCTCTCACTTGCTGAACTGGGCTGGCTTGAACTCCTCACCTCCTTCAGTGGTATCAACTCTCACTCACCCACAAACTAGTAAACCATCCGCTAAATGTCCCATCCCTCCAGAATCTACTCCAACCCTATCGCACCACCAGACCACTAAGATCCAGCAACAAAAATCACTTGCAGATCACTAAAGCCAATAACTCTGCTGGTGAAGCACTATTCTCTTGCCATAGCCAAATTATGGAACTCACTCCCACCCACAATTACCTCCGTGCCATCATGCACCAACTTCAAAACTTTATTAAAAGCACCTAAAAACATGCTGGCTATGCCCTTGCAACTCCCACTCTAATATCATCCACCCCATCCAACTACTACCTTTCTTTCACTTCCACTAACTACCTTGATGATAGCAAGCTCAGATGCTCATAAGCCTAGTACTTATTATACAGCAGGAACTTCTCATTGTTACATTTGTTAATGCCTGTTATGTACTTCACAGATAAAGATTCTAGTTGTCTACTGATGTACTATGTTCTTCATCTGTAAATATGTTGTAAGTAATTTTTATGTTAAATTGTTAATCACTATGTAATCCAATGTAACTACTGTCTGTTTATTTTACTGTGGAGCTTTTCTCCCCGGGCCTCCGCTGAAAATGGACCCACGTCCAGTCGGACACTCCCGGTCAACAAATTTAAATAAATAAATAAATAAATAAATAAACAGTCAAGGAGCCTCAATCCTCACCACTAACTCCAGGGAGGTTGTCTCATAGAAGAGAAAAGGATAACTAATACATACAGTAAAGTACAATTTCCCTTAAGTGCACACAGAGATCACAGTCAGTCTGGGGCTGGTTGCTCCTTTGCTCACCAGGTCCCCAATAAGACTCCCCACTGGCACAGCTATAGGGTCCAGGTCTCAGCATAGCTTGTCAAGCTAGAACCTTCAGTACCCTCTCTGTCCAACCAGTGCTTCGTGTCCCTGCCAAGTAGCTGACACAACACACAAACACACTTTGAGATAAGTATTTATACAACTTCACAGACACTCCTGGGAAAGGCTGACACAGATTCTCCAGCTGTGCCCCTTTACCCAGACCATATGGTAGTAATCCCTGCCACCACCCAGCTAATAATATCAGCTACTAAAAGGCCCTTAAAAGGGTGTCCAATTATTACTGTGCAATATTATAATCCAATGGTAGTATGACTAACAGTCAAGGCTTACTTTAGAGTGGCCTGTTACAATAACCTCTATAAATATACAATGTACTCTAAAGCATCATTTATCTCTACATAAACCAGCCACAGGTAGAAGGTTTTAAAAATATTTAATAATAAATAATTAAAACACAAGACAAAACTACTACACCACAGAGATATCTAAGAGTTCAGAAATCACACAGAAACTTAAAATAATACAGTAGGACAGGTCTGATTTCAAAGAAAAATACCTGGCAGCCTTCTCCCATCTCTCCCCAATCATCACATCTACCCATGGGGAACTCAAGCAAGTTTTTCAAGTACCCCTTGAGAAACATCGCTTGAGAGTGTCAGGTCTATCTGGGTGTACCTCACCCCATTCCCTGTCTTGAGAGCCCATCTGCATTGGCATTGTTACTCCCACTGCAGTGCTGCATTGACATATCATATGCTTGCAACCCCAGACTCCATCTTAGCAACTTGAAATATTGCTGACTGGCTCTACTTAACCATGTTAGAGGGTTGTGATCTGTCATCACAGTGAATTTCCTTCCATACAGATAAGGCTGAAGTTTTTGTAGTGCCCACACTATGGCTAGACATTCCTTTTCTACCGCTGCATAGCATTCCTCCCTGGGTTGGAGCCTATTACTGAAATAAACCTCTGGGTGCTCTTCTTCCTCTGAAGAAATCTGGCTAAGTACAGCCCCCACCCCATAGTTTGAAGTATCCACTTGCACAACAAATGATTTGCTGTAGTCTTGACTGGATAACACAGGGGGTCCTCTCAAAGCTTCCTTAAGCTTCTGAAATGCCTGCACATATGCTGGGGTCCACACTACCTTATCTGGCCTGTTCTTCCTTGTCAGGTCTGTAAGGGGAGCAGCTATGGTACTATAATTAGGAACAAACTTTCTGTAGTACCCTGCTGTTCCCAAGAATGCTCTCACCTGCTTTTTGGTAACAGGTGCAAGCCATGCCTGACAGGCTTCCACTCTATGTCCTACGTAGGAGACCTCTGCCATACCCAACTGACATTTGCTCGGCTTAATGGTCAACCCTGCCCTCTGTAGTCTGCCCAGCACCTCCCTAACATGCTGAATGTGCTCTTGCCAGGAATGGCTGTAGATAGCAATATCACCCATGTAAGCAAGGGCAAATCCTCCTGCATAAGATATGATCTACCAACCTCTGGAAAGTCACTGTGGCATTCTTCATCCCAAAGGGCATCTTTGTGAACTCATACAAGCCAAAAGGAGTCACAAAGGCTGACTTCTATCTAGCACTGGGAGTCAAGGGCACCTACAAGTAACCCTTGGTAAGATCAATGGTTGTAAGATACTTAGCCCCACCCAGCTATTCTAGGGCCTCATCTGTCCTAGGCATGGGGTAAGCATCCAATTCTGTGTGACTATTTAATTTCCTGTAATCCACACAGAACCTGGTGCTTCCATCCTTCTTTGACACCAACATCACTGGTGAGGCCCAGGGACTGTTGGACTCTTGAATCACCCCTAGTTCCAACATCTCCTGTACCTCCTCCTTCAGAGTCTTTTTGATTCTCTCAGGCACCCTATAAGGGGCCTGCCTGATAGGCCTTTGGGGTCCTGTATCCACCTGGTGCTGCACCAGGTAGGTGCTCCCTGGTTTCCCGGTGAACATGCCCCCAAACTCCTGCAACACTGCTCAGATTTCTCGAACCTGGGTAGGAGATAGCTGCTGGGACATTGCTATCCCTTCCACCGAGGTGTCAGCCCAAGCCTCACTGAGGAGATCAGTCACAAGATCTCTCTCAGACTCCTCCTGCAATCCACTGCAAATGCTCAGCATAAGGGCCTCCCTATCATGGTAAGGTTTCATCATGTTAACATGGTACAATTTGTGCCCATGCCATCTGCCTAGCACTTCCACCATGTAGTTAACATCACTTACCTTTCTTACCACCTTGTAGGGTCCCTCCCAAGCTGCCTGCAACTTGTTGTGTCTGACAGGAATGAGAATCATCACCTGCTGCCCTACAGCATACTCTCTAGCTCGAGCATTCCTGTCATACCACACCTTTTTCTGTTGTTGGGCTTCTGCCAGATTCTCCTGGGTCAGGCCCATGAGTTCCCTGAGCCTTGTCCTGAGGTTCAGGACATATGCCACAACAGACTCCTTGTGAGACTCACACTCACCTTCCCACTCATCTCGAATTAAATCTAGAGGTCCCCTCACCCTATGCCCCTACAGCAACTCAAAGGATGAAAAACCTGTGGATTCCTAGGAAACCTCTCTGTAAGCAAACAACAGATGGGGAAAATATTTGTCCCACTCCCTCTTAAACTGATCTGCAAATGCCCGTAGCATGAACTTGATTGCAGAGTTTAACCTCTCAACAAGACCATTAGTCTGGGGATGGTAAGGAGTGGTCTTCATGTGCTTCACCCCACAGGACTTCCACAGACAAGCCAGCAGGTCTGACATAAAATTGGCACCTCTGTCAGACAGTATTTCCTTTGGGAAACCTACCCTGCTGAAAATCTCTAGCAAAGCATTTGCCACCTTCTCTGCCTCAATGGAGGACAAAGCCACTGCCTCAGGGTATCGTGTAACATAATCTACAATCACTAGGATATACTTTTTCCCTGTGGAACTTGGGGTACTCAGAGGACCCACAATATCCATAGCTACCCTCTGAAATGGCTCCTTAATCACAGGCAAAGGCATGAAAGGAGCTCTCACCTTGTCTCCTGCCTTGCCTACATTTTGGCACTGCTCACAGGTCCTGCAGTACCCTGTTACATCTCTGGAAATTCCAGGTCAATAGAAGTTTTGCATAATATGCATTTTATGCCCATATGACCTACAAAGGGAATATCATGGGCTATGGCTAGAAGTGCCAGATGGTAAGCTCTAGGCACTACCAACTGCTGTACTCTCTCACCTTCTAGCCCTCCCTCAGGGGTCCACTCTCTGTACAGTAACCCTTTATTCCAGTATACAGATTCCCCCTTCCCTTGAGAATCAGGTGCCTCCCTAGCTACCTGCCTCAAGCCTTGCAATGTAGGTTCTGAGAGCTGAGCCTGTCTCAAGTCTCTCCTTGTAACCCTTCCCAGCTCCCCTTCCACTGGAAGTCTGGCATCCTCTGACAGTGGTGCCTCACTGTCAGCCTGGGTACTACTACTCACCTCTACCTTTGCAGTTACCCTGTCCAAGGGACCATCAGTACCCATAAGCAGCTGTGGCTCACATTCAGTCTCACTGCTACAGCGTAGCTCACTCCATGAAGTAACTACAGCAGTCCTGGCTGCAAGTATGCAGTCTGTCTGGGTCTCCCCCAGGCTACCAGACCCACATGCTTGTCTCCTAGCCTCACTACATGTAACTGCATAAGTACATAGTACTGCCTCATCCAAATCCTTCCCTCTCAGGACATCTGCAGGATGGTAGTTCCATATCTCTATTGTCTTAAGACAAACCACTGTTGGCATTTTGTCTTTCCCACTTACTGACTCCCTCTCCTTTGGTTCCCCACCTTGCCTCTGTGGATATCTGTATGCCACATGGCCCCACTGGTTGCATTCAAAACATTTAACCCTAGCTCCTGGATGTGTACCTGGACTAGTGGCTTCCCCTGCTACTGGCAGATTCTGTTGGGGCAGTCTTTGCTGCCCACCATGGGTTCCTTTAGTCCCATGAGCAGTACTGGGGGTACCTTTCCTGTGCAGGGCTGCCCTGCTTGCTAGGTATAGGTCTCCCTTCTTCCCCAACTCCTCTGAAGTAGCACACTGTTTATCAGCTAACCAGATCCTCATGTCCTCAGGCAAAGTGCTAAGGGCTTGTTCACTTACCAAAAGGTCTGCCAGCCCTTCAAAAGTGGTGACCTGACATCCACTCACCCAGCTATGAAAATAAGTGCTCAGTTCAACAACATATGCCCATACATTTTCATCTGCCTTGCGTCTATGCTCACAAAGCTTTTTCCTATACATTTCAGGTGTTAGCTTAAAACATTTTAATAAATGTCTTTTTACAGCAGTATAATCAAAACAGTCAGTGTCATGCATTTTTGCTAAAGAAGTTACAGCTTTACCATGGAGTAAGGGGGTCAGGAAGCATACCCAGAGCCTTTGGTCAACTTCATACTGTTTACATACCCACTCAAACATATGAATGAAGCTATCAAAATTATCCCCCTCTTTAAACTGTGGAAGAAATTTACTGACCTTTTGTGCTTCTGGGGTCTGGTTACTCCCTTCCCCATTACCTCCATGACTCTGGCAAAGAGTCAGCATTTCCCTCTCATGCCTCCTCTGCCATTCATTTTCATCTGCTTATAGACTCCTCATTTTCTCGGCTGCTTCTAGTTCTATACACCTGGCCTCCAACTCAAGTCTCTTTAGCTCCAGCTGGATTTTTAAGTCCACTGCAGAAAGGTTGAGCTGTCCATTTTCCAAGGATATTGTATCTCCACTGTCAGTCTGATTGTCCTCCAGACTGCTGTTTTCTGATGCAGCTGTAACCAAGGCTGCAATCAGGTCTGCTTTAGTCAGGTTTCAATGCACCAGTCCCCTAGCCTGGCACATCTCCGCCAGCTGGCTCCTTGTCAGCTTTCCATACTCTTCTGCTGACATGCTGCCTGCTCACCTTGACTAGCACTAAGCTAACAAAAGAAATAAAACAATTGTGATCTGAACTCTGAGTATACACTGTGTGGCTGTTTTAGAGTACAAAACACTTTTAGAGATCACTGTACATAAGTTACAGGAATTCGCTCTACCCACACCACTACAAGCCAATTAGTATGTGAAGTAGATCCCACCACTGCCAAACACTTGTGATGACCGTGCCCTGGCCCAGCAATCAAGGAGCCTCAATCCTCACCACTAACTCCAGGGAGGTTGTCTCATAGAAGAGAAAAGGATAACTAATACACACAGTAAAGTACAATTTCCCTTAAGTGCACACAGAGATCACAGTCTGGGGCTGGTTGCTCCTTTGCTCACCAGGTCCCATAAGACTTCCCACTGGCACAGCTATAGAGTCCAAGTCTCAGCCTACCTGGGCAAGCTAGAGCCTCCAGTACCCTCTCTGTCCAACCAGTGCTTCGTGTCCCTGCCAAGTAGCTGACACAATGCACACACACACACACACTTTGAGATAAGTATTTATACAACTTCACAGACACTCCTGGGAAAGGCTGACACAGATTCTCCAGCTGTGCCCCTTTACCCAGACCATACGGTAGTAATCCCTGCCACCACCCAGCTAATAATATCACGTACTAAAAAGCCCTTAAAAGGGGGTCCAATTATTACTGTGCAATATTATAATCCAATGGTAGTATGACTAACAATCAAGGCTTACTTTTGAGTGGCCTATTACAATAACCTCTATAAATATGCAATGTACTCTAAAGCATAATTTATCTCTACATAAACCAGCCACAGGTAGAAGGTTTTAAAAATATTTAATAATAAATAATTAAAACACAAGACAAAACTACTACACCACAGAGATATCTAAGAGTTCAGAAATCACACAGAAACTTAAAATAATACAGTAGGACAGGTCTGATTTCAAAGAAAAATACCTAATTAATCTTTACTAGCTTTAACTATTCCTACAAGAAATCACAGTGCTAGAAACTTACATGTGAGCTTAGGCAGAGTGCTGAGTTAGATATCCAAGATCAAAATGCTCCCAGTCTCTTGTGAGAAATAGTATTTAAACATTACTAACAAACATGTCTCTAAGGCCCTCCCAAATTACATCATTTTTGACACTTAGGTTTTCCTAGTATTCATATTGCATCATCTTAACACCTGGTCTGAGTTCTCAGGCCACAAACTGCATTATTTAGCAATCTAACACCTGCTCAGAAACTTACAACAATACAAGGCATTTCACATATACACTCTAGCAGAAATTAGAGCAATAAAGTACCTTCCACATGTAAATTCTAGTCATAAACTTTAGCCTTAAAATAATGGGCATGAAACCTTCATCCAGATGCACTGGAGCTGACTTGTAAAACATGAAAGGGTCAAAACATGCTTCACTGAGCCAGTAGAGTGCAATGTTGTCACATATTTTGCAGTTCCACATTTCACAGTATTCTTTTATATTCAAGAAAACATGCCTGTATTTTACATTTATTTACAAATGCCAGAATTATATATCAAATTCTATTTGACTAGGCTGGCAGCCTTCACCCATCTCTCCCCAATCATCACACAGCTAGTTAATTAAACCACAAAATTCCACCAATAAAGCATGCAGTCCTCCTTGGTTAACCTAACAGTTAGAAACACACCCCTATAGATACTTAGTACATCAGTTCAAGCAAACAACAGACCTGATCACTGTCTTGTATTATGTGGCTGGCCATTCAAAACTTAAAGAATCAGAAGGTCAGAAGATCAATTAAAATAAAGAGAGTGGATTCCCTTTTAATGAATAATATTGAAAGAAATGCTCTTTTCAGTGTTGATCATTAAACTAATAGTGTATAACTTCGTTCTTGTAAAGCAGGCCAAGACTAAGAGGTCAAAAATGTCCTTGGCTCACCTCTATCATTAAATTAACACACAGACAAAGACTAGAAGGCATGGAAGGCAAACCTGAGCGGCAATCTCCATCAAACATTTGCATTATCAATACAGAAAAGTAGATTATAAATAAATGCAGCCAAGAAAAATAATTTAGGAAATTGGAACTTATTATGACATCTTCCTGTAGGCATCATTGGAACAGCAGTCTGGTACAATGCTGAAAACAATGTGAACACACTCAGCATTGATAACCAGAAGGAAAGTTAATCACACAAGAGATACCATACACTGGTGTATTACGAAATAAATCATATAATAAACTAAAATAATCTGAAGAATATAATTATAAAAACTTTCCTCCCAATGTACATAAAAGTGATTTAGTTTGGGGACAATTCATTAGGCTTGTGAGAATGATCTCTGACATTCTTATTAAGGAATTTGATGTTTTATCCAAAATGTTTCTCGATAGGGGCTACCCCCAAAGGTATAGTTAATGAAACACAGGCAGACATTTTAACTAGATGGGGTAATAGATATCGACCTCTGCTGGATACTGCCCTGGACAGAAATGATGAATTCACAACAACTTATGAAATTAGAGATGAAGTTGAGCTTAACCACTGTCATCATTCCTTTGACAAGGCATCGGTTTTACAAAAGAGTACTGAAACTCAAGCAATTAAGTACATTATTAAAAACAATCAGAATATTTTTAAAATGAATGATGCTTTGTTGAAACTACTGGGAACACAACACAGTTTTGTTTATAAGCTGGACAAAAACTTGACAAAATCTATGAGACTTCTATGAAGCATATTAATTCACTTGGGTGAGTTTAGCATAATGGTTAAGGTCTTCACCTCATAGACAAAAGATACAGGTTTGATTCTCATTTAGAGTTATTGGCTAGGCTTAAAATGTTCCTTCAAGGTAGTTAGCCTACTACTCTTCTATTAACCTTTTTGATGGGTACTATGCAATGTAGCTTCTGTATTCAAGGCAGGTATATATTGGAGGTGATTTTTTATTTTTAGAGAAAGGGACTTGTACGTTGGGCAGTGAACAAGTGAAAATTAACCTAAAAGAAGGTAATTGTGCTAGCACCTGAGTAATCTATTTAGCTGAGTGCTGCACATGCTCTACTTTTTATGTAGGTAAAACCAATAGGGTTTTAAGAAAATGCATTTATGATCACTATTATGACATCAAGAGAGCTAATAGTAATAATGCACTTTATAAGCAATCCATTTCATGTCATGATTAAAAAAAGATTTTGGTATTCTTGATAGATTAGTCCCTCACTTGAGTGTTGGAGCTTGTGAGACTACCCTTGAATATAAGGAGCTCTTATGGCAGTTAAAGTTCAATGAGGCTGTAGAGCCAGGTTTAAATGAAAATATATCAGTTCTCTCTATTCCTAAACTAAAAGCTGCCAAATTATGAATTAGGTCTCTTAAGATTTTTTATATTTTAAAATAATTTTTATGAACTTTTTAGAGGAATAGATAATTTTTATTTCTGTTAATTGGGTTTCAATATTATCTAAAATGTATTTAATGGATATATAAAATATATTTAATTTGGGGTTTATGTATATTTCTTTAATATTTGCAAACTTTTGTGACCATGTGACCTTACATTATAAATTGATTGGTTGTCTGAAGAAGAGACTATGTTCTGAAGAAGTCCAGTTGTTTAGCTGGATGAAAGCAAATGTGAAACAATTATAGTTAGTTGTGTGATTTGTTTCATCATAAACCATTGTGTGGTACCTCCTGTGCGATCCATTTTCCTTCTGGCTCAATACTTAATGCATTCATGTTGTTTTCAGCATTATATCAGGTTAATAATCATTGAAGCGCACACCAGCCTTTCTTCCTTTTTTGATCACTGGAACAGTATATTGAATTGCAGGAAGCATGCAAAGAAAAACAAAGCAACACATGCAACTTAATTCTGAGTAACTTCCTATCTGTGGTCAGTACTACACAAAATGTAACTAACACCAAACATATCACATACAAGACACAACAATATTCCAAGTAATCAAACCATTCCAAATTTTATTGGCAACCAATCTTCTTCACATTGTGATACCACCTATCAACATTCCACTTCAGGAGAAATTGTCAAAGTACTAATTAACTTTAAAGCTGACAAAAAGAAAATAAAAAAAATAAACATATACATACCTACTCTTCTGCATTTTAGTAAAATTGCAGATCTTCATCTAGAGAGACCTTCTGCCTGTATTTTTAACCTGTCAATCACTACCAGTTTAGTAAGGCAACTGAAACACTCTCCAATACTTCCATTATCAAAAAATTGGAAAAAAAAACTTGTACTTTTGCTCTATTTCAAACAACAGCCCAAACAGAAAACTACTTAGAAAACATATATCTAAACAAATCATATTACTATCCATGGACTTTTAACAAATGCCCAACATGATTTTACAGGAGGTTTCATCATCATCTCTGCAGTTTGCAAAGTAACTGATATAACTGATAATACTAATATGAGAAATAATGTTTATACAGAGGAGAGTTTGCAGATATGACTAAGGGCTCTGAAGCAGTATACCGCGCTCTGTTACTAAATTTAAATATTAACTTTGGTCCTGGTGTTATAAATTGGTTTGCAAACAATCTATGCAGCAAACCATTTCAATTAATAGCAGAAAATTCCGCCTCAAGCACGAGTCATTTCTCTTCATGTGTCAGCCAGGCATCAGTACTTCATGTTTCTAACAGGTGTCAGTACTTCATGTGTCCACCAGGTGTTAGTACTTCATGTGTCCACCAGGTGTCAGTACTGCATGTGTCCACCAGGTGTCAGTGATTCATGTGTCCACCAGGTGTCAGTACTTCATGTGTCCACCAGGTTTTAGTACTTCATGTTTCTGCCAGGTGTCAGTACTGCATGTGTCCACCAGGTGTCAGTGATTCATGTGTCCACCAGGTGTCAGTACTAGGCCCATCTCACTCCCCATTTTCTAAATGACTTCATATTTTGTTCCTCAGACACTCATTGAACAATCTATGTGTATAACATCCTGCTTCTTAACTCTAGTAAATATCTACCATGTCTGCAAAACAAACTCCATAATTCCTTTTAGTACACAGCACACGATAAACCGACAATTAACCATAAGATAACAACCCAAATAATATTTGTAATTGAAGGATATAAAATCTATGGTACTGGAAA
>NC_056743.1:1859068337-1859090801 GCF_019279795.1 Protopterus annectens | reverse complement strand
GAATTATACAATGTGGTACTTTTTACATTGATGATTAAGAGTGTGAACTGCTAACAAGTTTCATCTTGTAGTCCAAGGTTTGAGTCCCTTAGGCACTGTTTACTTACTGTATGACAATGAGCAAGTCACACACACACACACACACACACACACACACACACACACACACACACACACACACACACACACACACACACACACACACAGCATGCATGTATTTATATTGAACATTTAGGTAGACAAAGATATAAACACACACACACACACACACACACACACTATGCATAAATATATAACATTTAGGTAGACCGAGATATAAATGTTCTTTCGAAATAGATATAGATTGATAGACAGATAGATGTGTATATGGAATAAATTGGGTTCTGGTGATAAATGTGTATATGAAATAAACTGGCGTAAATCCAAGAAAAGATTTGAGTCCAAGCAGGCTGTCACAAACTTTTATTCCATAAAAACAAATAAAATGATCATAAAACTGTAAGCACTTTCAGGATAACCCTTTGTCAGACAATATGGCAACATTCATGAAATCTCTTTAAAGTCATTTTGAAAATTATAACTACCAATCATTTCACTGCCCCTCCTTTTCCTTAGGGCTTATCTTAAAGATATACAGGTATTAGCCCTGGTGGATGGTCTGCTCCTAGCTCTATGATCCAGTGTAATTCATTGCATTCTCTAAAGTTCACTATGTCCTCCCCCTCTTACTCATGTGAGTGGCCTGTACTACCATGAATTTAAAAGTATGTACTGGATTCTTAGAAATATGCACATATAGAACATTACATTCATCTTTTTGTCTAATAATGCAAATTATGTTGTATCCTGGTTTTCAATTTACAGTTAGTTTTTCCCACATATTAACTAGGGCATGTGTGAGTAATTTCACCTGATAGAAATGTAACTGGTGGTGGTCTTCCTGCCATCTTACATAATAAACGGGGAGATTTTTCTATATACAATTTTTCTTCCCTAGTATTAGAATCTGAACTGGTTGAACTTTTGGCCTTAGGCAACACATTTGTTCCATCTAGGCGGTGTGATGTAGCCAAGGTTTTGATAGATTTAAAATGTTATGTGAGAAAATTAAATCTAAAATTGCTGTTTAATGACGTAACAGGAAGTTTTGCAAATTGTCTAAGACTTCCTAGTGTTTTTAATCCCCCTCTACATGTTGCGTTATGTATGTTCGAAAGTTCTTGTGAACTTGACATTAGATACATGGATAAAGTTTATTTGCCAACAGCAAACAAATTTAATATAACAAAGGAACAGTTGTTGGTCCTTAACAGGTTACGCGACTCTTCAGTTAGAATTATCAAACCTGACAAGGGGGGTGGGTTGGTCATATTTGAACAAACCGAATATGTTGATAGAATGCTTACTGTTCTCGACTCTCCAGCATACGAAATTTCCTCACGTAACGAAATGAATGGTTGTGTTAACAGACTCAGAGGCTACTATAGGGATCTTTTTATTGATGGGAGAATAGATTTGGACACCTTCAAATATATTGACATCATGCACCCTAAGGTCCCTGTTATGTTTGGGATACCCAAGGTTCATAAAAACCTAGAGGATCCACTGATGAGAGCACTGGTTGATGGGAGGTCTTCGATCTCCTACCCTTGTTCAAAATACATAGACTTTCTGCTCTCAAAATACCTGAGGTTGATCCCAAGCATTTGTAAAGATTCCTGGTCTTTTCTATCAAATATGAATAACATCTGTTTGGAAAGTTCTTTTAACTTTCTTACAATTGACGTTGTCGACTTGTATACCTCTATTCCACATCAAGAAGCTACGGAATGGGTGGGGTTGCTCTTAGCCGAATTAGAGGCTCCAAGAACTGAAATCGACAACGTCACTGAGCTATTAGATATTGTTTTGTCTTCCAACTTTTTCACCTTTGAAAAGGAATTGTACATCCAAAAACAGGGGGTAGCAATGTGCTCCCCTTGTGGAGCTTGCGTAGCAAATATATTCATGGCTCACTGGGAAAAACATTTTGTTTTTAACCACCCAGTATGGAAAGAAAAAAATGGCTACTACACTCGGTTCCTTAATGATGTTTTTATCCTTTTCAAAGGGGATGCTAGGCTGGCACAATCATTTGTAGATTACCTCAACCAAACAACATCTTTTTTGAAATTCACGCACAGATTTGCAAGTGAAGAGATTGACTACCTTGATGTTAAGTTGACAAAAGATCCATCTACTTCAAAGCTTAAGTCTACTATTTTCAGAAAGGACACATATGTCAATTCCTTTCTACACTACACCAGCTCCCACCCTTCTAAATTAAAAAGGGCCATTGTGAAAGGACAGTTGGTGAGGGCTGTAAGGATGTGTAGTGATTTAGTAGACTTTACATCAGAATGTGCGTTTTTGAAAGAGTTGTTTACTAATCGGGGTTATCCCCGAAACTTAATCGATGATTTGATTTGTGAGGTAGAATCTAAGAGAACAAAAGGCTTTTACAAGCCACTGCTTGTTAGTGAACTAGTGGACTGTTCTAACATAATTGACGTTCTTGATTCCTCATTTTCCACTCTTACTAGGTGTTCTAATGTGGTCATTTCGGAAACGAATGTGCCGGAGTATCCAAGTAGTTTTATCACTACTTTTAATTTAAATTCCAGGCACATAGCAGGAATTATTGACAAGAATTGGCATTTTATTTCCAGCAACCCCTTGTTATTGGAGAAACTGGGGGCAAAACCGCGAATAGTATATAAGAGAGGAAGTAATATTAAAGAATTATTGCAGAGGGGTTCAGAAAGCAACACTTACAATAGAGTTAAGGGTTCATTTGCATGTGGTTTATGTAACTGGTGCAATGTTATAAAGACAGGTAGTTCTTTCTGCATAGGGCAGAGAAAACATGACATCCAATTTAAAATTAACTGTGACACTAAATCAATCATTTATGTGGCATTTTGCGTTTGCTGTCCAGCTTTTTATGTCGGAAAGACCGACAGAAAATTTAAGGAACGCATTTACCAACATTGTTATGCCATCAGGAACAGCAAATGCGAAAATGCATTAGCTAAGCACATTGTGAACAACCCAGGTTATAGTTTCCTTTTCATGGGCATAGATCACATACCCATTACTATCAGAGGCGGACCAATTTCTCTTTTGTTAGAGAACCGTGAATTGGTGTGGCAACTTAAGCTGGATGCCTTTAATGTACCTGGACTTAATGAAAGCTGTAACATAGCACCAGTATTAAAATATAAATCTTATTTGAGATAACCAATTATGGATTCATTTCCGATCTTGGTTATTATTATATCTTATACATTATGATACTTTTCTCGTTGTTTTGTTGTGTACTTATTTATAGATTTATATAAGTACAAACATTATGCCACACACCCCATCTTATTGAAAAGTGATTTGGATGTTGTACATTCACGTTGTTTATAGATATGTACTTTTACTATACAACCTCAGGTACTTTTTTAATATGTTTTAATAGGCATGAATTCATAATTAGACTTTCATGAATACTGACTTTCTTGATGTAATCAAAGAGGTTGGTTCACTACTGACTTTTATATAGATATATATGTCATATTTTGTGCATAAATTGTTTTAAATAAATTTTGGATGTACTTATTTTTAAACTTATTTTAAAAGTTTTTTATAAAAGCATTCTGCTCAAAATGCTTTATGTTTGAAATGCTTGTAAAAGCATGCTACTCAAAATGCTTTATGTCCGATTTGTTGTTTACAATCTTCAGGAAGTGATGTAATGACATTAAGAATATTTATGTGTCTAAAATGTTTGGCGCTCTTTTTATATTTCAACTTCCTCTGAAGAAGCTACCTACTGAGAGTAGCGAAAACGCTATTTGTGTTTTACATTAAAGTTGCGTTAAGGAACTATTGAATTCTGGGTCTCTCTTGCGTTCCAAGTTCCGTTTTACTAGTTTGTTCCTCGTTCTTGGTTGTCTCGAATTATACAATGTGGTACTTTTTACATTGATGATTAAGAGTGCGAACTGCTAACAAGTTTCATCTTGTAATCCAAGGTTTGAGTCCCTTAGGCACTGTTTACTTACTGTATGACAATGAGCAAGTCACACACACACACACACACACACACACACACACACACACACACACACACACACACACACACACACACACACACACACACACACACACACAGCATGCATGTATTTATATTGAACATTTAGGTAGACAAAGATATAAACACACACACACACACACACACACACACACACACACACTATGCATAAATATATAACATTTAGGTAGACCGAGATATAAATGTTCTTTCGAAATAGATATAGATTGATAGACAGATAGATGTGTATATGGAATAAATTGGGTTCTGGCGATAAATGTGTATATGAAATAAACTGGTGTAAATCCAAGAAAAGAGTTGAGTCCAAGCAGGCTGTCACAAACTTTTATTCCATAAAAACAAATAAAATGATCATAAAACTGTAAGCACTTTCAGGATAACCCTTTGTCAGACAATATGGCAACATTCATGAAATCTCTTTAAAGTCATTTTGAAAAATATAACTACCAATCATTTCACTGCCCTCCTTTTCCTTAGGGCTTATCTTAAAGATATACAGGTATTTAGCCCTGGTGGATGGTCTGCTCCTAGCTCTATGATCCAGTGTAATTCATTGCATTCTCTAAAGTTCACTATGTCCTCCCCCTCTTACTCATGTGAGTGGCCTGTACTGCCATGAATTTAAAAGTATGTACTGGATTCTTAGAAATATGCACATATAGAACATTACATTCATCTTTTTGTCTAATAATGCAAATTATGTTGTATCCTGGTTTTCAATTTACAGTTAGTTTTTCCCACATAATAACTAGGGCATGTGTGAGTCTGCATATAATTTGAAAGTATATTCCTTTTTAGTTATAGGATGAACAAAGTTATTCTTATGACTGATCATGAAACAAGTGATCTGAAGTAGGAGATTCATTTGTCAGCAACCTGTGGGTATGGATCCGATATCAAATCTGAACCGGCATGGTTTATCCAGCTATGGATCCGAGCTCCTAGCTCCTCCCCTCACCCATAATGCCCTGCTCTCCCTACATGACCTCAGATCTAGTTTGCCGCGTTCATGGTGACAGCTGGATTTTGAGCTCCTGTCAGCTAAGTGCTTTTTTGGTGTTTTAAGAAGGGTTTTTCTGTCAAAAAATTCATAATTTGTGTGAAAGTTTTAGTTTTCCCTCTTTTAATCTAATTTTTTGTTAACTTGGTTATTTTTGTAGTACCCTCCCCTCGCTGCTACGTAGCTTGTGTGCGTGTGTATTGTTTGGGGCCTTCTGTGTGAGTGCTTAGTTTAATTACTTTGCTTTACTTTAAAAAAAAAAAAAAAAAAAAGTAAGTTAGTGAATATGTCTGAGGCCCAAAAGGCAATCTTTTCAAAATGCTCCGAGTGTGGCCATAAGCTATCCCCTGCTGATGGCCACACTCGGTGCATTCGATGCCTTGGGGTTGAACACCTCACTTCTGGGTGTTCAATCTGTGCAGGGTTCAACCCCAGGGCATTAAAGGAGCGGAGGTCAAAGCTGGTCTTGGCGGGACTCTTGCCCCCGGACTCGGCTTCGGCCCCCGACCCGTTGGTAGTTACTGCTCTGGCGGTTCCTGCCTTGCCTGCTCCCCCTCCTCCTCCCGGGATTCAAACTCGCTCTACGGGTTCGGAGGAGAGAGAAGCCAGGAAGAAGGACCGGAGAGAGAAGCACCACAAGCGGCAGGCAGAGACCTCCGTCTCGGTCCCGCTGGCTAAGCGGGCTTCTCCTTCGGCCTCTCTGGCTGCTGGCTCTCCTCCTCCTCAGCTCAGGTCCCCTTGTTTTTCACCGGGGCCTGAGGATGAGGAGACCCGACCTCCTTCGAGGCTATCGAGGCGGCACTCAAGGCCTACCTCGGTAGCCTCGTCGAGGTCTACCTTCAGCGTCTCCAACGCTAATCTGGACCGGATGATGCGAAGGTTCATCCAGGCCCAGATGCAGATGGGAGTGCTCCTGCCTCCCCCCCCCCCTCTGGGGGGGAGCTCGACCCCATTTTTCAAGCCCATAGCTCCTTCTCCAACCCACTACCTGGATACGGAGCGCTCGGAGCCGGGCAGCCTTGGAGCCGGGGGGTGGGTCGGCGCCGACAGTACTGGGTACTTCGGATCCGACCCTGCCTTCGAGTTTGTCAGATCCGACCTCTCGGAGCCTTGGCCCGAGCTTCAGATCCGAGGGACTCAGTGTGCCTTTGGCGCCGTCCCTGTCGGAGCACACTGTTCCCTCGGATCCGAGGGGCTCGGCGCCAGCTCCGATCCACTCATCGGATCCGAGGGGGAGCCGACTTTTGGATCCTATAGTCGAGGCTGGCTCCCCCTCGGCTTTTGATGTAGTGGAGATGGCTCTGTTGAGGGCATCCGGACCCCAGGTCCTGGCTTCAGCTCCGTCCTGCACTCCATCTGCTCTGGGCCAGGCTTTCGTCACCCGGCCACTGGGACAGCCCGCTTCACTGCCCCAAGCAGTTCCCTTGGATCTGGACATCACTGGCGAGGGCTCCTCAGACAGCACCCCCGAGGAAGCACCTCACAAGCATACATGTAAGAGGAGGCACATAGACTCCCCCAAGTCTTTAACTAAAGACACTGACTTGGAGGAAGGGGAAGGCTCCACAAGATCACCCCCTGAGGATGTCTCCTTTGGAGACATCATGGAAATGTTACGGATAAGAGGTGGGTGGTCTGCCCCAAAGTCTTCCTCGGATGAGTCAGTGTTCTTGGAGGCATTTGAAGCGGGCCCGTCTACCTCTTGGGTGTCCCCTCCTGCCAACCCCCTGGTGGACCTTATTACCACCAGGGCGTGGAAGGAACCGGACACCGTGGAGCCAATCCCCAAGAGGCTGGACAGGATCCTTAGCCCCCCTGCTGACCGTGCCCACTGGAGCAAGGGAACCCCGGTAGATGCCATGTTGTCGGCAGCAGCCACTAAGAGGGAACTCGCTCAGGAGAGTCCCTCAGTCCATCCCCCGAGCAAGGAGTCTCGGATGATGGACCGTTTGGGGAAGCAAATGTTTAGTTCAGTGACCTTCTCAGTGAGGGCACTCAACTATTTGGCACATGTCATTAGGATGCAGCATGATCTTATCAAGGAATACGCTGCCTCCCCCCCAGAGTCCATGTCGGAGGAGGGCAAACTTTTGCACTCCACCCGTATGGCCACTCTTCGTTCCGTGACCAACACCTCTATGCGGTTACTTTCCCATGTTACTGAGGGAGCCGCTAGAGCTGCAGGAGTGGGCCTAGTCACAAGATGCCAGGCCTGGCTCCACCACTGCGATTTCACAAAGCCCTTCAAGGCGTCATTCACGAACGCCCCCTTTGATGGTTCTGCCCTTTTTGGCAAGACGGTTCGTGACACCTTGGTTCAGAGCGAGAAGGATGGGAAGACGCTGTCTGCCGTCGGAGTCCACTTCTATATGCCCCAGAGGTCCTACTCTAGGAACCAAAAGGGCCAGAAGAAGATGTGGTTCCGGAAGTCGCAGCAATCCCAACCCGCTCTGGACAACTAGTCCTTCCGTGGCAGTGGAGGACAGGGAGGACACCGCCCTAGGGGCAGAGGGGCTCCCAGGAACTTTGGGTCCAGAGAACCTTTCTCTGAACGGCCCATGCAGCAACCCTGAGGGGTTGCCCGACTGCTCCACTCTGGAGGCAGTCGGGGGACGTTTTTCGGAGAACCTAGCGGCATGGGAGTTCATTACATCGGACTGCTGGGTACTCCAGATCATATCCAGAGGTTACAAAATCCCCTTTCTTCATGTCCCAAGATTAAAAATCCTCCCCAATGTTCCACCCAATCAAAGGGAGGCTGCTTCAGCAGAAATTGGACATCTGCTGAGAAAAAGAGCCATCCAGCCCGTCCCCCCAGACCAGATCAGATCAGGGTTCTACTGCAGGTTCTTTTTAGTGCCAAAAAAGACGGGGGACCTAAGACCCATTCTGGACCTGTCCCTATTGAACCTGGCAGTTCCCAAGGAGAAGTTCTGGATGGTCACTCTACAATCCATCCTCCCCCTTCTAGGGGAGAATCACTGGATGTGCTCTATAGACCTCAAGGATGCGTACTACCACATTCTAATGGACAGACGATCCAGGAGGTTTCTTCGCTTCCGGCTGGGAGCCAGTCACTACCAGTTCAGGGTCCTTCCCTTTGGTCTCACCACAGCCCCCAGGGTGTTCACCAAGGTATTAGCAGTGGTTGCAGCCCACCTGAGGCTTCAGGGGGTGCAGGTCTTTCCGTACCTGGACGACTGGCTTCTCACCGCCCCAACAAGGCATCTACTATCCTTGGCAAGAGACTCTTTTCTTCATCTAGATCCTGGCTAGGCATCACGGTAAACATAGAAAAGTCCAACCTGGTCCCTACTCAGATAATAGAATTTATAGGGGCCAGGTTAGACACGAGAAATTTAAGAGCCTTTCTCACAACCGACAGAGTTCGGAATCTGCGACTCCAGGTGCGGGCCATCCTTCACTCCAGCTCAGCTCCTGCGGAATTGGTCCTGAGGGCACTAGGGTCTATAGCGGCAGCGATTACTTTTCTTCCGCTCGCCCGCTTGAACATGCGGGTGCTTCAGTGGACACTTCAGGTGCAATGGTCATTTCTCTCTCTCCCCCTACATCACCCCATTGCAATCAGCAAGGCTTGCAAGCAGTCTCTCTTGTGGTGGCTCCATTCCCCGGATCTCCACAGAGGCCGCCCTTTTTGTGCATCTCCCCCTCTCGCCACAGTGACCATGGACACTTCCCACCTCGGGTGGGGGGGGCCATTTTGCGGGCCGGACGGTCCAAGGCACATGGAGCGATTCAGAGACCTCCCTGCATATCAATGTTCTGGAAATGAGGGCGGTGCTCTTGGCGTTGCAAGCACTTCAAGCCCTCCTTCCCCTGGGAACAATTGCGATTTAGTCAGACAACATGTCGGTGGTCTGGTACATCAACAAACAGGGGGGAACCAGGTCTTACCCTTTATGTCGAGAAGCCATGAGAGTGTGGGAATGGGAGATCTCCACCGACCGCTTTCTCATCGCAATGCATATTCCGGGTCGGTCCAACATCCTAGCGGACAAGCTCAGTCGCACCATTCTCTCCCCGTACGAGTGGTCTCTCAATGCTCAAGTAGCGAAACGTATCTTCGCACAGTGGGGGACTCCCTGTTGCGATCTCTTTGCTTCTCCCTTAAACGCCAAGTGTGACAGTTTTTTCACTCTAATCCCCCCTCCAGGGGATTCCCCGAGAGACGCTCTGGTGCATGCTTGGCCTCCCGGTCTTCTTTACGCATACCCCCCTCTGCCTCTGATGCTCCAAGTACTTCAGAAAGCCTCTCGGTTGGGGTGCAGAATGATCCTCATTGCCCCATTCTGGCCTCAACAGATCTGGTTCCCTTACCTAAGGTCTCATTCAGTGAATCCACCTTGGATTCTAGATCCCATTCTGGATCTGATATCACACCCATAGAACCTACCAACTCCGAACCTGGACAACCTGAAGTTGACTGCATGGCTGCTCCAGTTCCACTCCTAATCAGGACTCCCGGTATCTCGTCCCCAGTTAAGGCCATTCTGGTAGCGGCCCACAAGCCCTCTACCAGAAAAATTTACCGCAGTAAATGGAAGCGTTTCTCCATTTGGGCGGAGCGGCAAGGTCTAGATCCCTTCACGGCTCTCCTTCCTTTGGTCCTAGACTTCCTTACTACTCTCTTTAATGATGGCGCCAGTAGTTCCATGGTCAAAGTTCAGCTAGCGGCCATTTCTCATTACCATGTTGGTCATGACTCTGGGCCTCTTATGTCAGCTAAGTTATGCAAAATCTTCCTAAAAGGCACCTTTTTGCTCAGACCCCCTGTCAAAGAAGCGGTTCCCCCGTGGGATCTTTCCTTGGTACTTCAGGCCTTGACCGCTCCCCACTTCGAGCCTGCGGCCACAGTAGATCTTAAATTCTTGTCTCTTAAGACTACTTTTTTAGTAGCCATTACTTCGGCTAAGAGATTTTCTGAACTTCAGGCCCTGTCCATGAAACTGCCTTATTTGATCTTTCATCTGGACCGGGTGTGCCTCAGGATCAATCCCTCCTTTCTTCCTAAGGTAGCTTCGGAAGCTAACATTAATCAGTCCATCAACCTCCCTGTTTTCTTTCCTAAGTATCAAAACAAAGGTGAATACAAGCTACATTCCTTAGATGTTCACAGGCAGCTTCGTTTTTATTTTCACAGAACAGCTGGTCATAGGCAATCCGACCAATTGTTCATTTCCTTTGCCAAATTCAATCTGGGTAAACCAATTTCCAAAGTTTCTTTGTCACGCTGGATTTCTCAGTGTATTCTGTTAGCGTACCAAGCTTCTGGGAGGCCCGCACCGGAGGGAGTCCATGCTCATTCAACCTGGTCTGTCTCTACTTCAGCGGCCTTTAAGTCTAGGGTTCCTCTGGATGACATTTGTTCAGCAGCCACTTGGGCTTCATCTCATACCTTTATTTCTCATTACAAGCTGGACATCACGTCTAGAGGTAGAGCATCCTTTGGCTCCGCGGTGCTCCGGAATATCCTTCCATGATGGCCACCCAAGATTCAGGTAGCTGGGGACTCTGTCCCACAGGTTGCTGACAAATGAATCTCCTACTTCAGAATTAGAAGTTATGTACTTACCATAACATTCTATCTGAGTAGGTGGATTCATTTGTCTGCAACCATCCCACCCTCCTACCCCCCTGGCCTTGTCAGTTCCTGCATTGGGTGTGTTACCCTTTAGTTAGGGTAGTTGGTGCAGGGCAAACTCAATCTGAGGTCATGTAGGGAGAGCAGGGCATTATGGGTGAGGGGAGGAGCTAGGAGCTCGGATCCATAGCTGGATAAACCATGCCGGTTCGGATCCGATATCGGATCCATACCCACAGGTTGCAGACAAATGAATCCACCTACTCAGATGGAACGTTATGGTAAGTACATAACTTCTAATTGCAGTGCTTGCAAGGGAAAGTACCTGTTCTATCTGATGTTGACCTTATTTTAGTTCTCATTCCAGGTTCTTTACACAACAGGTCCTTCAAGTTACTATTAAGTCTGAAACCAAAACTTAGTTTTTTTCCAGTATATTTTTGAGTTTATCCTCACTTAACAAGATTTTCCAGTTGTGTTTAATTATTTTGCAGACACCATTTATGTTGTTACTATACTGTAGAATAATCCTATGTTTGTTACTTTTTTGTGTCATCGTACTATCCTCATGCCTTTGTGTCTTATGGGCTTTAAACCATGTTCTGGCCTTGATCACTCTTATCTCTCTTCACTATATCTAACCCCGCTTGCAATAAATTATGTGTATAACCCCTTTGTACCACGTGGTTTTGTAAACTCTCCAGCTCTTTTTCAAAATTAGCTTCTTCTGTGCATAATTGCGATGTACGTAGACCCTGTCCCACTACAATGTTCTTAAATGTGCGTCTGGGGTGCATACTTGAAAATTCCAGGTAGTGGTTTCTCCAGCAGCTTTTCTTGTATGAAGAAGTTGACATGCCTGTTCCTACATCTTTAGTTATTCTAACATCTAAAAAATCTATTTCTAAAAAGGAATATACTTTCAAATTATATGCAGACTGCCACACAGAAAATGTGGCACATTTAGCGATATGTCAATCATGCCCTAGTTATTATGTGGGAAAAACTAACTGTAAATTGAAAACCAGGATACAACATCATTTGCATAGTATTAGACAAAAAGATGAACGTAATGTTCTATATGTGCATATTTCTAAGAATCCAGCACATACTTTTAAATTCATGGTAGTACAGGTCACTCACATGAGTAAGGGAGGGGACATAGTGAATTTTACAGAATGCAATGAATTACACTGGATCATAGAGCTAGGAGCAGACCATCCACCAGGGCTAAATACCTGTATACCTTTAAGACCAGCCCTAAGGAAAAAGAGGGTAGTGAAATGATTGGTAGTTGTATTTTTCAAAATGTATTTAAAGAGATTTCATGAATGTTGCCATATTGTCTGACGAAGGGTTATCTCAAAAGCGCTTAAAGTTTTATAATCATTTTATTTGTTTTTATGGAATAAAAGTTCATGAAAGCCTGTTTGGACTCGACTGTTTTCTTGGATTTACATTGCTTTTTGGCAAGCAAGTCCTTAAGGAGAAGAAGAGAGTTTTTTATATTCATGAAATAAACTGGGGAAAAAGTTTTTCAGTAGTGTTGAAGGCATGAGTCATAGACACACAGCATGCATAAATATGTAACATTTAGGTAGACAGAGATATAAATGTTCTTTTGAAATAGCTACAGATTGATAGACAGACAGATATATGTGTGTATGGGATAAATTGGGTTCTGGTGATAGATGTGTATATGAAATAAACTGGGGTAAAAGTTTTTTCATTAGTGTCGAAGGCATGAGTCATAAACTGGTTTCTGTAATGCTATTTCAGATTACTATTTCCTTTTCATTTCAGTGCGATTCAGCAGTTGTGCATTTATTGATGAGGGCTTTAAGCAATTTGCAAAGTGTATTTCTATTCTATTTCTAAGTGAGTAAGGATTCAGAGAGATTCTCCCCACCCATGCTAATAATACACTAATGCAAGTTCGTTACTTATCTGGCACAAAAATGAGAAAATTCAATTCAGAGAAAGCATAATTCCATGTAGAGAAATACCTCATTAAAGGCTAAGTACTACATTTCTGAATTGAACACTATACTGTTAGATGTGATGGGTCTACCTGATAAGCCCGAAAAGTGAAAACTCTGACAATGAGATCACCGACACCGGGACCGAAAACGGAAATAATTGACAGCTCGAAATCCCGATGCTGAAAACACTGACATGCGAAATGAGTGCAACTGTGTAAGTATGCGATAGTGAAGGACTTTAGGGTTAGGGTGTGGGTAAGGTAAGTGTGCGATAGTGACAGACTTTAGGGTTAGGGTGCGGGTAAGGTAAGTGTGCAATAGTGACAGACTTTAGGGTTAGGGTGCAAGTGAGGTAAGTGTGCGATAGTGACAGACTTTAGGGTTAAGGTGCGGGTAAGGTAAGTGTGTGATAGTGAAGGACCTTAGGGTTAGGGTTTGGGTTAAGGTTAGTGCATAGGTAGTTGTGTATGCAAGGTTTAGTGTAGGTTTGTAAGGTTTTTGGTGTGCTTGTGTTGTGTGTGTGTTTTTCGGAAAAATAATTTGTTTTGTTGACTGTCGGGATTGTGCTTTGTCAGGCATGTGAACTTTCATGGTTTTGAACTGTCGGTTTTGTGGTGTTTGTGATCTCATTGTCGGTGTTTTCGCTTGTCAGTGTTATCAGGTAGATCTGATGTGACATTTATTTTTATTTATTTATTTATTTTACATTTGTTAACCGGGCTAGTCCAACTGGATACATGTCCATTTTCAGTGGAGGCCCGGGGAGAAAAGCTCTGCTATCTACTACATGACAGGTATAAAATACAAGAATGTACAATAATAAACAAGGCGTTTAAATCACAATTACAGGATGTTAAGTAAAAGGTGATCAGACAGAGACATAGCAGTTAAGTAAGTTCAGGTAAACATAATATGTAACAGAATTAATTACATTATTTAAAAGTTTAACAATAGAAATTTGAGTAAAGTCTATTTTTAGTAGGGAGAGACAGTTACCCAATAGAAATGGAAAGTGTGAAGTAATAGAGTTGGGAGAAAGAGGAGAGGGGGCAGGAGAAGGGAGGAGGTAAAAAGATCAGCTAGGGTTATTGCAAGAGCATAGCCAGTGGTTGGTTAGAAAGTGTTTCAGTTTAGTTTTAAATAGTGGAATTGAAGTTAGGGCTGTGAGGTCTTGAGGAAGTTGATTCCAAATTTTACCAACTGAGTTGGAAAATGTGGAATCACCCATGGTGTTCTTTGATAGAGAAGTTTGAATCAGTATTTTATTAGAAGAGCGTAGGTTTTTTAGGTTGTTATAGGGTTTTATAAGGGTGGAGAGCATTGGTGTATTCTCAGGGTGATGAAGGGCTTTGTGGGCAATTGTAAGCTGATAGTATTGAATTAGGTGGGGTAACTCCAGCCACCCTAGTTTTAGGAGATTCAGGCAATAATGAGTTTTATATGGAGAGGCAGTGGCAAATCTGGCAATGTTGTTGTATGCTGCTGTAAGATTATTGAGGTTATATTTTGAAAGATTAGTGTATATGGGGAAACGTATAATAGGGTAGAGATTAAGCGGGTTCTAGCTATGGTAGTTCTAGCTTCAGGAGTTAAGAAAGATTTGATTCTGTAGAGAGAACCTAATTTTCTATTAGTTGCTTTTATGATAGAGTTAATATGAAAATCAAATTTTAGTAGGTTGTCAATAGTAATACCCAAGAGTTTGGTTGTTTGGTCTGGAGAGATAAGGGTGCCATTGTTAGAAGTAAGTGTGAAGTTAATAGAGGGAGACAGCTGTGTGGGTGAAAAGAGGAGAAGTTTGGTTTTCTTAGGGTTGAGGAGGAGACAGTGATTGGAGAACCATTTCTCTATAGTGGTAAAAGTTTTTTGGGTAAGGGAGTGGAGGTCAGCTTGGTTTGTGGCAGAGCAAATAATGGTGGTGTCATCAGCATATTGAATACAAGTAGTTAGAGGGGTGGCAAGATACAGGTCATTAATAAAGATGGAAAATAGAAGAGGACCTAAGATGGAGCCCTGAGGGACCCCTATAGTGGTAGGGAGAAGTTCAGAAAGATGGTTGTCCCATAAAACAGCTTGTTTCCGATTATGAAGATAGGATGTAAACCAGTTTAAGGCAAAATTGTCAAGAGAGAGAGATTTTAAACAATGTAGGAGGATTTGGTGATTGACCATGTCAAAGGCTTTTGACAGGTCTACAAAAAATGCTGACAAGAGAATATTGTTATTGCGGTTTTTGTTAATGGAGTCAATAAAGGATAATAAGGCTGTGGTGGTGCTATGGCATGGACGAAACCCGTGTTGGCAGTTAGCAAGGAGATTATTGGATAGGAGGTGATTAAGTAACTGTTTGTGGATGCATTTCTCCATTATTTTTGCAATAGGAGATAGCAGCGCTATAGGGCGGTAGTTGGAATACTCCAACGAATCACCCCCTTTGAAAAGAGGGATGACGTGAGAGATTTTCCAGAGTGAAGGTATAGTACTTTCTTTTAAGGTCCTGTTAATTAGTATAGAGATAGGGTAGGCTATAGCTTTAGCAACTAGCTGGAGGTAATCGGCTGGTAATTTGTCAGCTGAGGGGGTTGAAGGTTTAAGTTTTTGAAGTAAGTACAGAATATAGGAGGTAGGTATGGGTTTGAGTTGAAATAGTGGTGGAGTGCAGCTTGGGTTAGCTAGTATAGAGGTGTCAGGGCTTTGTTGGTTGGCTAGTTTAAGTATTGCTGATGTAAAGAAGGTATTGAATGCATTTGCTGTTTGTAAGGGAGAATCAGGGCTGGAGCCTAGTGGATTGGGTGTTGCAACTTTGCCAGGGGATAGTAGTGTGTTAATAGATTTCCAAAATTTATGTGGTTGGTGGTGGGAGGATTGCTGTAGTTGGGTATAAAAGTTCTTTTTATCTTTTAAGATAGGTAGCTTTGTCATGTTTCTTTTTTGTTTGAAGGTAAGGTGATCAAAAGAGTTTTTAGTGGTTCGCCATTTAGTCCAGGCTTTATTCCTACTAAGGATTAGTTGTCTAGTTTTGCTTGTGAGCCATTGAGCTGTCTTACATTTCATGCATATAGAACGCAAGGGGGCATGATGATCAAGAATAGTAAGAAAAATATTATTAAAGTGGTTAACAGCTTCATCTATTGGGAGAGTTTTTAGAGGTGACCAGTTAACTAGGCTAAGTTCATTTTGAAACCGATTGGGGTCGAAATGTTTTTTGCTACGAGATAAACGAATTAGGGGAGGTATAGCTAGATGTGTTTTATGCCTAATAATATATGTTAGAGAGTGGTCACTAAGGTCATCTGGGAGGGTTCCTGTTGAATACTTTTGTTGGGGACTATTTGTTAAGATCCAGTCAAGTATGGTTTCTTTATTATTGATTTTGTTTGTTCTAGTTGGGGAGTTTATGGTTTGATAGAATCCATGCAAATTAATAAGGGTAGATGGATTAGTTTGTTTGCATAAGTTCCAATCAATATTAAAGTCACCTAAAAGTATTGTTTCTTGAAGGAGATTAAGTGAGAACCAGTTTAGTAGGTCTTCTAATGTGGGAGGATTGTTGCCTGGGGGAAGATAAGTACAGATAATATTTATAGTTTTGTGAGGGTTGAGGGAAAGTTTGGAAATAATAATTTCAACATTAGTATCATTTGGAAGGGTATGATTTGTTTTACTTACTTCCAGTCCAGTTTTGAAGAGTATAGCTACTCCACCCCCTTTTTTATTTAGGCGGTCTTGTCTTAGGATGTTATAGCCAGGGGAGATAATTTCATTATCTTTTATTGTGGGTTAGAGCCATGTTTCCGTAAGACAGAGAATGTCAAATTGTTGGAATTCTAGTAGAGCATGAAGAGCAGGGATTTTATTGCATATGCTACGGATGTTAAGATGAGCTATTGAGAGAGATTTGGGAGGTTTAGTGTTTAGTGTAGACATTGTTCTCACTTGTTGCCATTTAGGGGATAGTGTGGATGTGTCTGGGCCAGGGTTGGGGTGTATGTCCCCATCAATCAATGAGAAACTTACTATAAGGTGATTAAATTGTGAGGGTTTGCAATAGTAAATATGTTTTGTGAGGCTATGAATAAGGTATTTGATGTGCGAAAGATGATGATATTTTGGTTCAAGATAGGAGTTACTGTATATAGGACTGAGATGGGTTGTGGGTGTAGTTGGGGGGGTAGCTAGGGTGTGCTTGTGTGGGATGCTAAAAGTAAGATGTAAAGATTGCTAATAGTAGGTTATGAGATAGGTAGAGGAAAGAGTAGTTAGAAGAGTTAGTAGTAGCAGAGGAAGGTGTAGGTTGGACATGATAAGTAGAGTTAGTGACAGTATATAAAGGTATGTGTTCAGAATAGCAGATGGGTGAATGAGGGAGGAGACTATTATGGAGTGGGTGGAGAAAGGAACAAGTTATGATTGGTTGTAGGTGGGGAGGGGTGTGGCTACGTAGGAATAAATGTAGAGGCTCCAGGGGCGGGTGAGATTTGGGGGCAGGGAGGGGAGGGAGTGAGCCCGAAGGGCGAAAGGAGCGGGAAGAGACAAAGGAGTACAAAAAGGCTGAAAGGAAATCAATCAGTCAGGTAGAATAACAGCAGGTAAGTTAAAACAGGTAGTATAGATAGTAAGAAGTATAGGGGTATGTTATAAGCAGATTTGTAGTAGACAAGTTAAAATAGGAGGGTAGTTTGGCAAGGGCCAGGGGAAAGGAAAAGTGTATTTAATAGACTAAAGTTCCAGGTAGACATACCCCGTGTTCTTCCTACAAGACCGTGCATTTTTGTAGCATAGGCACTAGTAAGGTATGCTTACACACACACACACACACACACACACACACACACACACACACACACACACACACACACACACACACGCATGTGCACATGCATATGCACATGCATGTACACACACACACACACACACACACACACACACACACACACACACACACATACATACACACACAAACTCACAGAGCCATATTCAGCCATAGACATACTCTTACACACTTGTTTGCATCGCAGAAACTTTCAATAGCCATACCAGCATGTGCATATACACATATGCACGCATGTATGGGTGCACACACACACACACACACACACACACACACACACACACACACACACACACACATATGCATGCACACACACACACACACACACACACACACACACACATACATATCCAAGCAACCATAGACAAGCTCCTACACACTTGATTGCATCAGAGAAACACTCAATAGCAAACTGGCATGTGCATACACACACACTCACACACACACACACACACACACACACACACACACACACACACACACACACACACACACACACACACACACACACACACACACACACACTCAGACAATCTCACACAAATTTGAATACACTGCACATTATTCAGATACCCCTGGACACAAAGAAGCACACACACACACACACACACACACACACACACACACACACACACACACACACACACACACACACACACACACGCACACACAGAGCTTCTTTCAATTCCTCCAGCAGGATAACCATGCACACCCACACACCCTCACACAAACACACAGACATGCACCTACATATAAACAAACACACCCATCTATGCAGTTGCTTTCATGCCCCTAAGGTTACGCAAATATGTCCACGCATAGCTCTTCTTCTAAATCACATATTACCAGAAGACAGAAAGACACATTGCCGAGACCATAAAGCTGAAAATTCAAATTCCTGAAAGTTTAAAACACCGAGTCCCAAAATATCAAAAACCAGAAAGGAACCATAACGTACTATGTTTTTATTCTTTGGCTTTTGCAATGGACTACAGCCCTCCTGCACCACCCTCATTACCTGCAAATTAAATATACCAACTCTGAGATCACACTACTTTGAGGAAAAGAGAATAGTCTAGTGATCACTAAAGAAGAACTGTCTCTTAACATTTCAGCACTATATTACACAGCACAGTACAGAATATACCTTTCCACTTCAACAAGATTTCTTGTATAATTATGACCAATGATTCTTTTAACTAGTAACCACTACCTAAACAAACAATAACACCTATACCTCTACATTTACCAGTGTTTTTCTACTTACAAAACTAGCATTCTTTAACTTTAAAGCTCTGTTTTAAATCAACACATACCATTCAATTATTACAATTCTTTTTCTTTTTTACACTTTAAACTTCCATAAATTTCCCCATAGGTAAGAAAATCATGGTTCATAGGTTTATAGGTTCATAGGTTCATACTAGGCTATCTGCCCTAGGGCATTTATAAGCCTAGCCAGAGTGTGTGTGGCTTTCACCACCCCTTAGGATGAGAATACTATACCCATTAATTTGCTGTGCCTCTGTCCAGCAGTGATACAGAGATGATTCCCGGGGTAAACCTATGATCTCCCATCCACTCGTCAAGATTTCTCTTGAACAGAGTCAGTGAGGGGCTCTGCCTCACATGGACTGGGATTCTGTTCCATAGTGTAGGGAGTCTCTGGGTGATGAATCTGTGCATCCAGCACGTCCTATTTATATCCGTGTTGAGGTTTAAGTCTCTTGCTCTCGTGGCTCTGGTGGATTTGGATTTTTTGAGGTGGAGCATGTCCATTAATTCCGGGTTGGACATGGCCTTGTATGTCAGGCACAGATCACCTCTGAGCAGACGGTATGCGACTGAATAGAGCTGGAGTTTCTTCAGTCGGGCATCGTATGACATATGTTTGAGCCCCTTATCCTTTTGTTGAGGAACTTTTGGGGTCTTTCCAACTGCTGCAGGTGTCGGGTAAGGTACATTCCGAATGGGGCGTTGTACTCAATCATTGGTCTGATAAGTGAAGAGTACAGGGGTACAATGACCTCTCCTGATCTGGATGTGAATCCCTTCATGATCAGGTGGGCAATGTAGAAGGTCTTCCTAACCACTTTGGCAATGTGAGTGTCAAAAGAGAGGTTACTGTCAACTTGGGTCCCCAGGTCCCTGATAACTTCTTCCGTGTTTAATGGATTGCCACCTATGTGGTAATTAGGGGTTACCTTGTTTTTCCCAAAGGGTATGACTATACATTTTTTGGCATTTAGCTTAAGGCCATGGCTCTGGCACCAGTTATCCATTTCTATGAGACCTTTCTGGAGGATGTCTGTGTCTGATGGAGTGTCAATTATGGTGCCCACTTTGCAGTCATCTGCAAATTTTGTCAACCACAATCTCCCTATGTTTGCCTGCACTTCAGAAAAATAAATGCCGAACAAGAGGGGGCCCAGGACTGAGCCCTGTGGGACACCGCTCGTGACCTGCTTAGAGTCTGACATGGCACCAGCAACTCTAACCCTGTGTGTTCTGTCCTTGAGCCAGTTTGCAACCCATCTTGTGACATATGGGTTTACATCTAAGCTGGTGAGCTTTTCTATGATGCCCGAGTGGGGTATTGTGTCGAACGCTTTTGCTAGGTCAAGGTAGGCTGTGTGAACTGCCTTACCCTCATCAATGGCCTTAGTGACTGTTTTGAAAAAGTCGACCAAGTTCAAGAGGCAGGATCTGCCCTTGACAAAGCCAAATTGGGTAGGATCCAGTGTCTGTAGGTCCCCAATGTCTTTATTTATGAGTTCCATTATGATCCTCTCCATAGCTTTGCAGACAAGGCTCGTCAAGCTTATGGGGCGGTAATTTCCAGGGTCCGTTGAAGCACCGCCTTTGTGGAGTGGGACCACAGTTGCCGTACACCATTCTTTGGGTATGTATCCTGTAGTAAGGCTAAGATTAAACAGCAGCCTTATGTGTGGGTTTAGTTCCTCATTGAGTTTGTGTAGCACACATCCGGGGACACCGTCCGGTCCCATTGATGCTGTGTTTTTTGCTTTAGAGAGAGCAGCTCTCACCTGGGCATCTGAGATGTTTGGGAGGCTAGACTCGTGGGATAGATATTTCTCCTTTTGGGGAGGGAGGAGAAATTTGCACTGAACCTGTCTGCCAGTATGTTGGCAATGTCTGTGGGTTCAGTGATTTTTTATCATTTTGGACTAATTCTGAGCATATCTGGGAGTTTCCACCCAGGTTTCTAACATAGCTAAAGAAGGCTTTATGATTGTCTTTGTGTCATTAGCGATTTTTCTCTCAAAGTTGGCCTTGGATGATTTTATGAGTGATCGTAGTTTTTTGCTAGTATTGATCAGAGATGCCTTCCCATTTAAGGATTTTGCTCTGTCATGTAGTAGCTTTCTCCTCTTGTTGTAGAGTTTGTTTATGGCTGAGTCCACCAGACCGGGCGCCTGCCTTTGGTGGAAAGGGTCTTGATTTTATTAGGGATTGCTTGATCCATACATTCCTGGAGGTGCTCGTAGAAGGCATTTGTAAGGGTTTCAGCAGCGTGGGTTGTGGTTTCCACTGGCTCGGGGCCTTGAAGGATACCACTCCAGTCTTAAGAAGTGTGAAGTTTGCTTTTGAGAAGTTCTTCACTGTGGTCTTTTGCTGGGGGTGGGGCGGGATGTGGATCTCCAGTGAGATTAATTTATGGTCTGATCTCACCAATGAGGGATATACTTCCGGTGTGGAGCATTTTGTCCCCATGTTTGTGATGATCAGGTCTAGTATATTTTCTCCTCTTGTGGGAATGGTGACTAGTTGTTCCATAGCATTTGAGTTTATGAACTCAAGGAACCTTTGGGCTAGGGTGTTGGGGCTTGAGTAATGTTCCCAGTCTATGTTTGGGTAGTTGAAGTCACCCAATATGATGGTGTTTGGAGAGACATTTATACTCTCCAGTGTCTTCAGGAAGGCTGTGTGGGTTTCCTGAGTTTGAGAAGGTGGTCTATAGCATGTTACAGACTGTAGGGCAGTTGGAATGTCAACTCCACCATATTTTTTATGTGCTTAGCACAAAACCTTAAAGGGAAAATGCACCATTAAACCACTTGCTGTTTAGCTTTTTAATTGCATTTCGGTATTCTAGAACACGGTCCTCGAAAGTTTCAGGAATTTGAAATTTCAGCTTTATGGTCTTAGTCGTGTGTTGTTCAGTCTCCTAGTAATATGGGATTTAGAAGTAGACTCCCACGGACATACACACATACCCTTGCCTCCATGATACTGGCAGTTCCATGTGTTGAATGGGTTAATACTGTTAAAAGATGGCTTCCATTTTGTTCTTATAACAAAGGAATTAGAAATGCTCTACCATGTTAATCTGCTGCTCTCTTCATTTTGGAAGAGACTACATAGTTAAATTTCATTAGCACTACCCCTGGGCTGCCTCATTTGCAATACATGTTCTCCACCAAGATCAGTCTCTATGCTATGGCCATTAACAGTGGAAAGTTATAGTTGGACAACAGTCTCTCTATTGCTCCAGGTTACTGTATTTCAGAAACCTTCAGAGTTACAATTTCCAGAGTATTGTAAGCCTTTCTGTACTCCCCATGGATTATTAACCTTTTAAGTAGTGCCTCTTAACGTGTGATATCATTTAACATTTTAAGGAGGTTTATGTTGAGATATATATTCATTTCAGATTCATCTATAATTTTTAGTTAATTTTAAGTTACTGTAGGTTTTTACATTTTAGTCTGAATTATCAGCAATACATTTTTTCTGATTGATTACATGCAGCCGATTTCATTTTTTGTATTTTTTTTTTGTAATTTTAATGGTTTCATTTTTAAAACTATTATATTTTACTTCCAGAATTAATTTCTATAGACTGTACCACACACAACTTGTGTGTTTGTATTTTTTTTTTCCTTT
>NC_056743.1:1859062747-1859067837 GCF_019279795.1 Protopterus annectens | reverse complement strand
GTTTATATAAAGCATTCATATTCTTCTTAGTATTTATGTCTGAAACATGGCTACAAATACGTTCTTTTAATTTCTGATTGATTTTCCCTATCTAATATTAAACACGAGTCCCTGCTAAAGAAGGTGCTTCTACAGCATCTGCTAAAATCAGTGAAACTGGAGGTGACACTTATGTCACCAGGTGGCTGCTGGAGGAAATAGTTGGGGGTCCTTATTGATAGGGATCTGGATGCCCAAATCAGTCCCTTAGAGATGCTCCTTCAGTAACACTTTGAGTTATATCCCTGCCCAGCACTTGCATTACTGCAACAGTGATGGCCAACTGATGACAGACTCCAGGTTGGGAAATAAGCTCCATTGGGTATCAGCTGGCAATACCCCACCCTAACTCCTATCCCAGTAATCCCGCTCCATTTTGTGTGTATGCCCTCTAGTTTGTTGTCTAATCCTCCTCTCCCTGTCACCATTGTCTTTCCTCTGTGTGTCTGATGTCTCCTTCCCTACCTCCAATTGTGTCAGCACCTTCTCAGCTTGTCTGACTTCTGTTTTTGTTTAAAGGCCTCTGTTACCTAACCTTAACCATTTACCTTCCTCTTACTTCCCTTACCACCTTCATTAACTTTCCTTCTTTTCATAAAGACACATATATAGATAGAAAGATAGATGTATATATATATATATATCTATATATATAATATAATATAATATAATAAACACTGCTAGGCTGAAAACAAATAAGAACCTACACTTTAGCATAAACTCTGTTTAATCGCCACTTTCATCAACAAGACTTCATCAGAAATACAAGCTTCACAAATTCTAAAACCTATATAAATACTCAGTACACCAATTATGATAATTACATCACATCAATAAAACAATTATCAAATCAAATGAATTTAAAAAGACAAGCAATACATTTAAAGAAACAAAATCCATATGCACTTAACAGCTTTAGCATATACCCTACGTTCTTTTAAAAAACATTTGATGTTAACAGCATGGTTTAAACCTGGGGGTACATCTGCCCTTAACTTGATCTGCCATCTAGTTTCTCTTTGTTCCAAATAATTTCTGAAACTTCCCTCTCTCAAACTTAATTGCCCCTGCTCTAAAACAGAAAATAAGATTTTTTTGAAACTACTACATTCAACACTATGCCTATACAAGGTATTATTACTGTCTTTATTCCTGATGATGTTTACATGTTCCCTAATTCTGATATATAGGAGCCTAGTGGTCATCCCCACATAACATTTTTGGCATGTAGTGCAGACTACAATATAAACCACACCTGGACTTTTGCAAGAAAAGTAACTGGTGACCGGTATGGTATGAGTAAGATGTGGTAAGTCTATATATGGCCCTTTTAAAATATACCTGCACATACTTCATGCATCACACTTGTGCAGGCCATATTCCTTACTGATACTTTTAGTGTTAACAAAGAAAGAATCCCATCCCATCCCAATGTTGGTGAAGAGCGGGCCACACGCTGACCCCATGGCCACACCCTCTACCTGTTTGAAATAATGGCCTTCAAAAAATATATAATATATTTTTAACACAATCTCCATTAAGATCTTGGTCCAATCCAAATTCGACCAGCAAAAATTCTGAAAACCATTCTAGTCCAATCTCATATGGGATACAACTATACAAATCTTTAACATCTATAGTTAAAAATTCCCATCATTGAATGGAAATAGGTTATTACACCTTTCCAAGAACTGCCATGAATCACGGCAGATGTGTGACACACTAAGCAACCACTGCTTTAATTTACTGTCCAAGTACTTTGCTATATAACTCATCTTGGACCACCCAGAATCTACTATTGGGCATAGGGGGGATTAGTTAAATCCTTATGGATTTTTGGAACTCCGAAAATCGAAGGTGTTTTTGGATGTTCTGTGGTCATATAATTGTATTCATCAATATCTATTTGTCCCTGGGTCACCATATTAAACAATTCCCAATCAATTCTACTATAGGAAATGTTGACTTCATTTACAGAAGCCTCACAGTAAGTATCACTGTAAAGCATGTTAAACATCTTCTGCACATAATCATCCTTAGACATTATAACTATTCCCCCTCCTTTAACTGGTTGCATATATCTAAGATCCCCGTGTTCTTTAAGCTCTATCAAAAAATGTTTTTCTTCCTGAGTTAAATTACTTTCAGTCTCATTGTTACATAGATAATGATGGAAATCCGTCTCACATGCTAATTCAAAACCTCGCAATACCGTATGTATTTCAGTAAAGAAAGTACCAGGTATTCTGATACTCTTGACATTGTTCCCACTATCATTTACATCATTCCTATGAAGATATTTCAGATTTAAATTTCTCACATACATCTTTAAATCACGGATTAAATTCATGGTATCAGTTTTATTTACAGGTACAAAATTACCACCCTTGCACAACAAGTCAACATGTTTGTTAGAAAACTCAACATTGGTATAATTATAAACTTTAAAATCATTTGCTGTATTCAAAATTATTGTAAATACAGGCAAAACAGTCACCTCTGAAATTTGTTCCTATTTTTGGTAGGACCCCTCTTCCATTTGCCCGGAACATATGGGCTCTAATTCGCCTGTCTCCATTTTTATAATCTCTCTGACCTCCTCACCATTGGTGAGTCTAAAGGGTCTTCTGTTTCATTATTTAGACCTGTCCATTTGTTGCTATCGAACCAGGCCCACTGTATGTAGAGAGTCGGTTCCCTTGTGCTGGTGGTGGTGGTGGATACGCTGTTCCTTTATGGCGTGCTCGCCTGTCCCTGTCAAGCTTTTTAGATTTGCGGTTAGAAATGGATGCCACCATACCATCCACTTCCTTAAACGTAGCTTCATACTGTGTTTTACAATTGTTGAGAAATCCGGAATTATGAATGAAACTGTCCAATTCTCTAATCTCCACATGCAATGTGTCAGAACAATCTTGTTGTACTTGACCAAAAGCTCCATTAGCTCACATCTGTGTCAGTCGAACATGGTGAGCAATTCCAAATGCAGAGGGGACTGTTCCACCAACCCAGTAGGGTACCTCCACTTTCTTAACCCTTTAGGGACCTGTTTCAACTTTAAACATTCAGAAAAATATATATTTTCTTGTTGTCCTTTTTTATAATGACTTAGTTTCTCCTGAAATTTGCTCAGTTTAGAAATTATAGGAGAAACATTACCCCCGGTCACCATTGCTGATGGAAAATCCTGGCACAACCAGGAATCTAGTGTTGAAATAATGGTCTCCCTCCATTCGGAGACAGGCAAATTGGACCCCATATGTTCCGGGCAAATGGAAGAGGGGTCCCACCAACAACAGGAACAAATTTCAGAGGTGACTGTTTTGCCTGTATTTCTGTGTCTCCATAATGTGACTAATGAGACCAACCCATCAGTGCCTACAACATGTTCAGGCCCACCCCATTAGAGGAATGTACTAAAGTTGGCTGTGTCTCTATAATGTGACTAATGAGACCAACCCATCAGTGCAGGGCATCAGTGCCTGCAACATGTTCAGACCCACCCCATTAAATGAAGGCACTAAAGGTGGCTGTGTCTCTATAATGTGACTAATGAGACCAACCCATCAGTGCCTACAACATGTTCAGGCCCACCCCATTAAATGAAGGCACTAAAGGTGGTTGTGTCTCTATAATGTAACTAATGAGACCAACCCATCAGTGCAGGGCTTCAGTGCCTACAACATGTTCAGGCCCACCCCATTAGATGAAGGCACTAAAGGTGGCTGTGTCTCTGTAATGTGACTAATGAGACCAACCCATCAGTGCAGAGCTTCAGTCCCTACATGTTCAAGTCCAACCCATTAGATGAAGGCACTAAAGTTGGCTGTGTCTCTATAATGTGACTCATGAGACCAACCCATCAGTGCAGGGCTTCAGTGCCTACAACATGTTCAGACCCACCCCATTAGATGAAGGCACTAAAGGTGGCTGTGTCTCTATAGTGTGACTAATGAGACCAACCCATCAGTACAGAGATTCAGTACTTACAACATGTTCAGGTCCAACCCATTAGATGAAGGCAGTAAAGGTGGCTGTGTCTCTGTAATGTGACTAATGAGACCTACCCATCAGTGCAGGGCTTCAGAGCCTACAACATGCTCAGGCCCACTCCATTAAATGAAGGCACTAAAGTTGGCTGTGTCTCTATAATGTGACTAATGAGACCAACCCATCAGGCAGAGCTTCAGTGCCAACAACATGTTCAGGTCCATCCCATTAGATGAAGGCACTAAAGGTGGCTGTGTCTCTATAATGTGATTAATGAGACCAGCACATCAGTGCCTACAACATGTTCAGGCCCACCCCATTAGATGAAGGCACTAAAGTACTGTCTCGAGACACAATATTTGGAGTTGCCTACTGGTTATACACCTTTGGATGCATGTATGTTGAATGGCAAACTGTGCACTGTGTTTTCTCATTTCAGCTACTAACATTTTCTGATGTCTTGAGTCTAATCCATTGAATTGCAATTGTAATGGTGTCCAGAAAATGTGGATACTATAGGCTGTGGCCTCCTCCTGCACCTTAATAGTATGTAAATAGCAATCTTCATATAAAATGGTGGCAGATGCAGCAGCATAGGGCCTTAAATGCAAACATAATTTTCTGTGGCTTCTAACCACGTGTCCCTGTTAGACTCTTCTTCTCCCTGTAACATCAGATTACAGGTCTAGAGTGCTGAATCTAACAAATATCAATAACTTTTCCATGTCCTTTATAGCAATGTTTTGTGTAACCAGCCATTAGTGAAAAGTATAATGTGATCACTTATTGCCTCTTTATCAACAAGCATGCGACTTTCTTGCTGAAGTTATACTGACAGTTGATAAAATAAGTCTGATATTTATGAAAAAGTGTACATGTCCTTTTTAGTATGGCAGTTAGTGTAGAGGACTTAGGCTATGTTGTTGATGAGCTACTTCCTGTGGTATGAGGTTTGATTCCCTCAGCCTTTTGTGCCTACTTTGTGACCTTCAGCCAATCACTTAGCCAGACAGTGCTTTGTTGAAATTGGGAAATACTACTCAGTGGTCTCCTGGACTCCA
>NC_056743.1:1859042747-1859057747 GCF_019279795.1 Protopterus annectens | reverse complement strand
GTATGGTACACCAGTGTTGTATGAGGAGGTGAAATTAAGGAAATCACTACTAGAATTCAAAAAATTAATGAAGCTGTCAAATGTGCTGATGTCACCCATCCAAAGAATATATATGTCATCTAGAAACCGGGAATAATACACTACTTTGTCATAGAAGGGGCTGTTAAAAATATGATTCTCTTCCCAGTCCAACATGACCAAGTTTGCAAAAATAGGTGCGCATGCTGCGCCCATTGCTACACCACTGGTCTGTCTAAATATTTCACCTTCATAATATATAAAATTATATTCTAACACAATGCTCATTAAATCAACCAGTAGAGAAATTTTGTCCCAGCTAAAACTAGTGTGTTTCCTTAAACTTCTGGAGAAAGCCTCCAGACCTTCCTCAATCGGTATACAACTAAATAGGTCAATAACATCTACTGAGCTAAATGTTAAATTGTCCACAGCAGTGTGGACAGGAAAATTACGTAAAAATTCCCATGAATCTTTAACTAAATGCTTGACCTTGTCATAAACAAATTTTAAGGTGGTGTCAATAAATACACCTATAGGAAATGTATTTGCTTTACTGCCAGAAATAATGGGTCTGAATGGAGGATTCAAGTGATCCTTATGGACTTTAGGAATGCCCACCATGGTGGCTAAAGTGGGATAATCCACCTTCATGAACTCAAACTGTTCTTCAGTGATCCTTTGTTCCAACCTGTAATCCTCCAAAAACATGTCAATTCTTCTGTATGAGATGTTTAATTCATTCAATGAAGACACTACATAATTACCAGATGAGTGGAGGATATTGTGAATTTTTGAACTATACATCATAGAATCAAAAATTACAATACCACCACCTTTGTCAGGCTTCATTATTCTGTAGCTACGGTCCATACATAAGTCATTAAGAATACTGGCTTCCTCCTTTGTTAAATTAGAAATACATTTGGCAGATTTTTTCCTACTAAGTTTACTATTAAATTTGTATAATTCTTTAGTAACCTTATTTTCAAATGCAGAAGGACACGGCCTTGAAAATGAGGGCATGATTAGCACTGTTTCGAATATTACAGGTGCATCTGATATTCCCTCTATGAAACGTACTGAACCATTTTTCAATGCTCTCATTATTGAATATGGTCCATATAGTCGGATGTTTAAAAATATAGTGATTAATAATTGGCACATTTTGACATCTGCACAGGATTTATCTGACAGGGTTGGTTCCCAACCACACTTTGTATTCAAAATGGGAAAAAATCTGAAACACATCATGGAAAGGGAGCTTTTGCCCTTTTCTTATCAAGGAATTAGTACTTCTAAATGTGGGACATGCAGTCAGTGCTCTTATATTTACGAGCCCAATACTATCTGTCTTAACAATATATGTCATACTAGGCTACATTTAATTAAGGGCAATTGTAGATCTACCATGTTGGTGTATATTGCAATATGTATGTCATGCCAGTATTTCTATATTGGCAAAACAGAGAGACAGCTTAGACAAAGAATTTATTCCCACATGTATTCTATAAGGAAGAAGGACACAAAAAATGCCCTGTTCAGACATATATTAAATTTCGGTACTGAACACAAGTTCAAGTTTGGGATCTTGGAAACAGTTTAGAATAACCCTAGAGGTGGCAATACTAAAAATTATTTGTTATATCGAGAATTATGGTGGCAAGTATACACAGATGCCACTACTTTGCCTGGTATAAATGACTATCTCTCAATCAAACCTTTACTTTTAATAGATTGACTTTAGCATAGACACTTTTTAATGTTTATGGTTATGCATTAGATTTATTTAGTTCTACTTCCTTGCTCATTATTTATTTGTTCATCAATATGGTTTCTTTAATGGATATGTATTATATTGTTATTTCCTTGGATTTTATGTAATTGATTGTAATTAGCCTGTTTTGGCGCCTTTTTCTATATATAAACTGTTGGTTCAATGTATCATGTGTTCTGATGAAGCTTGCCTTTTGCAAGTGAAAGCGCTAAACCTTTTTTATTAAAAGAAGTTTGGATCTTCGTTGCAGTTTGAATTATCATTACTTATTGCCAGGTATAAGCTGAGATTGTTTGCTGAGAGCGGAGGCAGTAAGCGTGTTGTGTAAGCTGCCACTTTTCTTTTTACACTGACATCCACAGCTCGCAATTGTTCCGTTGTTGCTATGAATTCCTCTCCCAGCAACATCAGCGACTCCTCACCCGACCATTGTAAGGAACTTCATAATCTACGTATCGAAGTAGCTTTCTTACGCGGGGAGGTTGCTAAGGTTTTAGAACTTTTTGGTAATTTTGCTTCCAACAAACAGAATATGTTACCTTCTTCTAATTTGTTATTTCCTGCTTCTATTTCGGCCGGTGGTCCGGATTTGCCGAGACGGTCGCAGGATGATGATGTTCACACCGGCTCGCTTACTGCTGACAAGGAGGAAGTACTTTCTACATCCTCACCTGGAATCCCTAACGGCCAAGGTTCGGGACAAGGTGTACGAAGTGAAATTGACTTGCCTGAATCCGCGATACAAACGGATAACATCAGGAATGATGTTTGTGATTTTACTTTTGATTTTTCTTTTAGTAACTTTGCGGAAGAAGCCAGGCGCACTGGCGCCAGACCCAAACAAGTATTGCCACCGCGTTCATATGCTGCATTGACTCGGGACTCTATTCACCCTAAAGGTACTTGTACTTCCAATGCTGCTTTCAATTATTCTAAATCTGATAATGAGTCTGCTGATAAACGCAATGTTTTAAAGAACTTCATTGAATTTGACTGTAATTTTGATTGTGCAGTTGATCAAAAGATTCATGAAGGTAGTTATACTGCCAAAAGCTCCTTAAGGGATTACATCTATACTTTTGGCAAGAAACTGAATAGCATTAATGCACTAAAACTTGACAATGCTTACCTTAACCAATGTTTATCTGCTAAAGTTGTACCTATGGGAATTCGATTTTTTAAAATGCCACTGGGCATTGATGTCACGATAGATGTGGAAAATGATTTCAATACTTTATTTGATTTTTTTGGTTTTGAATACATGAAAAAGTTAATCAAATACAATGATGCTAAATTGTGCAAGTGTATCTCTGAAATTGAAATGCTTAATAACACTATTGTACACGATTTAACTTTCCAGCAGTGGGAGAAACTATTTTACAAACAATTTTCTATAGCTGAGGACAGGGCTAGGAAAGCTTTTGACTGCAAATTGAAGAAATTTCAGAGAGACAAAGAGCAATACAGTAGACGTGTTTGTTACAAATGGGTTAGTAACAAGTCAGGTGATAAATTAGAATTAGAGAATATAGTTTATGAAGCTGAAAATGCAAACAGTTATCATAAACAGGATTTTCGTCCCGATTCCAGGACAGGGCCTCAGGGGACATGGAAAAAAGGAGGCAAATGGAGAGAAAAACATTAAGTGACCCAGATATTTCCACTAGCCCTGTTACTTTTTCGAATTCAACTTCAAACATTACAGTTTTGGACAATATTATTTGTGAATGTAATAATTTTAAGATTTACAATTATAGTAATATTAGCCTTAATACTGCTCATTTTAGTTTGTTCTCGAAAGGTTTGAAATTTATACCTACACCCCCTTTTCGAGTAGTTGACATTATTTTTGACTTTAAGAAATTTATTAGAAAATTAAATTTGACCATTATGTTCGACAATGTTGACAATTGTAGTCAGGCTAATGGTACAATTTTAAGAAAGAAAAGTCATTTTGTCCCTATCAATAATCCAGTCATTTCTGCATTTGAAAATAAGGTTACTAAAGAATTATACAAATTTTAATAGTAAACTTAGTAGGAAAAAATCTGCCAAATGTATTTCTAATTTAACAAAGGAGGAAGCCAGTATTCTTAATGACTTATGTATGGACCGTAGCTACAGAATAATGAAGCCTGACAAAGGGGGCGGTATTGTAATTTTTGATTCTATGATGTATAGTTCAAAAATTCACAATATCCTCCACTCATCTGGTAATTATGTAGTGTCTTCATTGAATGAATTAAACATCTCATACAGAAGAATTGACATGTTTTTGGAGGATTACAGGTTGGAACAAAGGATCACTGAAGAACAGTTTGAGTTCATGAAGGTGGATTATCCCACTTTAGCCACCATGGTGGGCATTCCTAAAGTCCATAAGGATCACTTGAATCCTCCATTCAGACCCATTATTTCTGGCAGTAAAGCAAAGACATTTCCTATAGGTGTATTTATTGACACCACCTTACAATTTGTTTATGACAAGGTCAAGCATTTAGTTAAAGATTCATGGGAATTTTTACGTAATTTTCCTGTCCACACTGCTGTGGACAATTTAACATTTAGCTCAGTAGATGTTATTGACCTATTTAGTTGTATACCGATTGAGGAAGGCCTGGAGGCTTTCTCCAGAAGTTTAAGGAAACACACTAGTTTTAGCTGGGACAAAATTTCTCTACTGGTTGATTTAATGAGCATTGTGTTAGAATATAATTTTATATATTACGAAGGTGAAATATTTAGACAGACCAGTGGTGTAGCAATGGGCGCAGCATGCGCACCTATTTTTGCAAACTCGGTCATGTTGGACTGGGAAGAGAATCATATTTTTAACAGCCCCTTCTATGACAAAGTAGTGTATTATTCCCAGTTTCTAGATGACATATATATTCTTTGGATGGGTGACATCAACACATTTGACAGCTTCATTAATTTTTTGAATTCTAGTAGTGATTTCCTTAATTTCACCTCCTCATACAACAACACTGGTGTACCATACTTAGACACATTGGTTTCTAAGGATTCTAATGGCTTTAAGTCTATTATATATAGGAAGGTGACGTTTTCAAATTCTTATTTAGATTTTAACAGTTGTCACCCCTATAAGTTAAAGAGGAACATCTTTAAAGGCCAATGCATTAGAGCCATTAGAATGACTTCCAAATTTGTTGACATGGTAAAAGAACTGAAATTTATTACTGGTTTATTCATAGAGAGGGGTTATGATAAGGTAATGTTGTATGACATCACTACATATGTTATGGGACAATGAGGGCATAAATATTCCCCACTGTTGGGGGTGTCGAATAAGTTAGAAGGACACGGCCTTGAAAATGAGGGCATGATTAGCACTGTTTCGAATATTACAGGTGCATCTGATATTCCCTCTATGAAACGTACTGAACTATTTTTCAATGCTCTCATTATTGAATATGGTCCATATAGTCGGATGCTTAAAAATATAGTGATAAATAATTGGCACATTTTGACATCTGCACAGGATTTATCTGACAGGGTTGGTTCCCAACCACACTTTGTATTCAAAATGGGAAAAAATCTGAAACACATCATGGAAAGGGAGCTTTTGCCCTTTTCTTATCAAGGAATTAGTACTTCTAAATGTGGGACATGCAGTCAGTGCTCTTATATTTACGAGCCCAATACTATCTGTCTTAACAATATATGTCATACTAGGCTACATTTAATTAAGGGCAATTGTAGATCTACCATGTTGGTGTATATTGCAATATGTATGTCATGCCAGTATTTCTATATTGGCAAAACAGAGAGACAGCTTAGACAAAGAATTTATTCCCACATGTATTCTATAAGGAAGAAGGACACAAAAAATGCCCTGTTCAGACATATATTAAATTTCGGTACTGAACACAATTTCAAGTTTGGGATCTTGGAAACAGTTAAGAATAACCCTAGAGGTGGCAATACTAAAAATTATTTGTTATATCGAGAATTATGGTGGCAAGTATACACAGATGCCACTACTTTGCCTGGTATAAATGACTATCTCTCAATCAAACCTTTACTTTTAATAGATTGACTTTAGCATTGTCAGAAAAATATGTATTCAATATATCAACTGTTAGAAAGACATATATGCAGACATATATAAGCTGTGTGGTCAGGCATATATAAATGTACTCGAATATATATGAAGTACAAAGGTTGAAAAATAGTATAATATGTAATGCATTTAATTCTGTTTTACTAGAATAATAGTAGAAATGAACTCGCATATTATTGCTTGAAGCATAAGCTGCAGTGTGATTAGAAACTTGGCCTTGGCAGCTCGGCTGGCTCATGTCTGTCAGTGAAAGATTATTTTGCAAAGTTAGAAAATAATGAATCTGTGTGCATGTGTATCTTTTCCTGCTTCCACCAGAAGAATGGCCTTGTGCGCACTATCAGAGATAATGTCCAGCTGGTGAACAAGAAAGAGACAAAGAGAAGTATTAAAGAAGACATGCACCCATTGTATTCGAACTAATCTAAGAGCCTTGAATTGGCTACATCCTCGGAAGGACATTGTGACCGACCAGGTGCTTTGCAAGGCTGTAATATTCTCATGGGAAATAACTTTTTAAAAATTGTAATATCAGCATTTTTCTTATGAATGGTCATGATTTAAAGACCCTGTCACTGACCACGTCAGTAAGGTGGGCAAAAGCTGATTGTAAAACCTATAAAATATCAGGTGTTTCCTAAATAAAGCTAGACAAAATTCTGTACAAGTTTGTGTATGGTTTTTTGCCTCCTAATGTACATTAGAATATACGTATAGTAGATACTTGAGTTTCCTGCATTACTGTCTGTTATTGACTGTCATTTTAAAATACCTAATGATTTTTACAGTCTGATTTTAACAATTTATTTAACATTTTGGTCCTTCGGACCGGAATTCCCTTGGTAAGCTGCAGGTCACAGAGTGCATGGGTGGTTATAAATCTGCGCAGGAGAAGCTGCCAAACCAAAATGGTTCCTCTTAAAGTGAAAAGACCTCCGACTGAATTGTTGTGTGTAAAGAGGCTGTCCACTTTCTGATCTGTGGCTGAAAAGCGGAAGACTGGGCCCCAAGAAGACAAAACAGCAGTAAGCGGGAGGCTCAGGTAAGAAGAATTTCCCTCTTTGTCTTTGTTTTAGATCAGGGACCAGGTTACACTGTGCTATTGCTAAGGTTTGTGATAGCAGGGAGAGAGAGTCAAGTATTGTATCTTGAGTTATAGATCAGGGAATAACAAAGCAAAGTAAACAGTCATTCTAGACACTACTGTGGATATGGGGAAATAAGATACCACGTGGTACAAGAGAAGGGTTACGTAACAGTCTTTTTAAGACATGGGAGATCAGTGCACTAAGAGATCACGAGATCCGCCCCTAACGGATAATGTGAAGCATATGCAATTGCAGTAAGCAGATAATGTGAGATATTTTGCAAAATGTGTTAACAACTATAAATTTGATAGTAAACTAGATAAACTTTCACTAGTTAAACTCCTTAAACAAGCTTTAATCTGATGCAGGGCGTCAGGCAAAAGAAAAACAGCACCAACTAGGCATACCTCAAGCACATAGGTGGATTGAGGAAGCAAATTGTAAAAAAAACAAAAGCTTAAAAATTCTGAAACATTTTTAGACAAGAGTAAAAGGTCTAACAGACAGAATCTCTAAAAAATGAAAACTTAGAGCAGACTGGACTTGCATTAATTAATGCATACAACAGGAAAATGAGACAGTAGATGAATATTATGCTAGATTATTAAAATGCTTTAAACAACAATTAAAAAAATACATTTTTAAAAGGTTGCATTGCCTCTGTTAGTAGCTTTATTACAAGGCATATGATAGATCACTGAACAAGCAGGCTGCAAGCCTTACTTGAGTATGCTAGACGTACTGAAAGACACTTTAATAGTAAAAAGAAAAAAAAGGCACAAGTCTTCACTGCTGAAGACGGAGCTGAAGTATTTGTATTACAGTCAGGTAAAAAGGGCATCTAGCTAGGGACTATAAACAAAATAAGAAAGCAATGACAGAAGATAAAGGAGATGTGGACTGACTATATGATAGTGATAATAACCAAAAATCATCAGGAAAGGTTAATAAACAAAAAGAAAATGTGAATGTAGTAGAGGGAATAGAGGAAGTACAAACAGATGTAGAGGATAAAAATGAAAATAAAATTTTAGATTTAGCAGTGTTGAGCCTGGAGCTCTACCTAGCAGATACAAAACCAGAAGTAACACTTCTGGTGGAGGGAAGAAAGGTCAAATTCCTGTGTGACTCAGGAGCGTCACGGACTTTGATACACCCCTCCAAGTTACCAAAACATTCTGAATCACCTGATTATATATTAGTAAAAGCAGCAAATGGACAGCTATACAGGGAACCACTTTCCCATAATATAGCAATAACTGACCCTGTTTCAGGTATGACTCAGAAAAGTAAAATTGTAGTTTCTGCAAAAATATCCAGTAAACTTACTGGGAAGAGACCTTGTGCAGATATTTGGCATAGCAGTAGTTCCTACCATGCAGGGTATGGAAGCACAAAGACAAATGGATGCTTTTGTGGTGTGATCAGAGGGTAAAGCCTATTATTGGTACAGCCAGGACCTAGTTATGATTGGTCCAGGGCAGTAACCAAAGAACTGATAAGCGTAGCCATCAGTAAGGTACCCTCCTTGACACTGATCAGCAGCACTTGTTACATTGTACTCCATACTACTGTAGCACACCAGGACCTGATAAGGAATATAAGTAAGAATCCTGCTGACAAATTAATATTACAAACTTTATGCTGGGATACTGAGGGAAACAGTGTAGTAAGCTGTTCATTACCTCAGGAGTTCATGAGATTGTATAAGTCCAATAGACTGCCACATGTCAGCTTGACAAGAAACAAAAGTGTTAAATGGGCAGACTTAGAAAAAAAAGGTAACAAAATGGGAAAACAGACTAATTTAGAAATGTCAGGACAAGGGATATAAAAACAAAACTGAATTGGTTGACACAGACACATACAGCTGTACACTTGCAATCTAGTAAGGACAGCTGATTAGCATTTTTATTTAAAAAAAAAAAAGAAGAAGAGGCCTTGTGTAAAATTCCAACAACTCTGTGGTCAACAGGCAAGTTAAATGTAGGGCTTATTCAAGCAGCAGGACCAGTTACAATTACCCCAAAGTCAGCTTTTAGACCACAGAAAAGACAATACATTTTGGAAAAGAATGCAAAAGTAAAAATTAAGCCTATAATAAGCAGCATTACTCAAAAAAGGAGTACTGGTAGAATCTCCTGATTCACCATGTGATACACCCCTATTTCCTGTTAAAAAGCAAACGGGAATGGCAGATGGTACAAGATTTATAAGCTGTAAATAATGCAGTAATACCTAGAGCACCCACGGTGCCAGACCCACATACCTTGTTAAATGATTTAAAGCCACAACAGAAGTATTTTACTGTGGTAGATATAAGCAATGCTTTCTTTTCAATACCTATACATCCTGATAGTCAATACTGGTTTGCATTTACATTTCAGGGTAAAAGGTATACATATACTCGACTACCACAGGAATATTGTGAGAGCCCAATAATATTTGCACAAAAAATGGCTAGCAACCTGGCAGGGTCTACCCCACCAAAAGGTAGTCAAATTTTACTTTATGTAAATGACATCTTGCTAGCAGCACCCAGCAGCAGTGCAGGGTGAATACAGTAGCATTATTAAAATTTTTAGTAATACAAGGACACAAAGTAAACAAAAGTAAGTTACAACTTTGGGAAAAAAACACAGGTTAGATACCTGGGATATGTGATATTCAATAAAGGTAAAATACTAGATAATGGGAAAGAAAAAAAAAAACAGCAATTTTGCAAGCACCCAAACCAACAACTAAAAAGAAATAATGTCTTTCTTAGGTACAACTAATTTTTGTTGAAGCTGGGTACCAAATTATTTTACGATGGAAAACAAAAGCAGAAATGGCTTTCTGCAGGTTGAAGCAGTTAATAGCTTCTTCATTAGTTTTAAGACTTCCAAGTTATCACAAACGTTTTTTTAGACCATAGATTGTAAGCAATGGTACATGACATCAGTATTAAAGCAACAACATGGGGATAAGCAATGCCCCATAAGCTTACTATTCATCACAGTTAGACCCAGTGGTGCAATCTTTGCCTCACTGTGTACAAGCAGTAGTTGCAGCAGCAATGGCAGTGCAGGCTTCAGCCTCAGTGGTGTTATTCCACCCTCTCACATTGAGAATGCCTCATGCAGTTGCAATAATTCTGCTACAAAAAAAAGTTGCATACCTTTCTCCTGCTAGACATCTTTCATGTATGACCATACTGCTGAGTCAACCTCATATGAACAGTTAGCTTTACCTAGACAAGATCTTACAAATATGCCCTTGAATGATGCTAAGGTGACATATTACGTGAATGGCTCATGCAGAAGGGGTCCTACAGGGAAAAATCTGGTGGGGTATGCAGTAGTTACAGACACTAAAAATTTAAAAGCACAAACTTTGCCACACAACTTGTATGCTCAAGCAGCAGAACTGGTAGTTTTGACAGGAGCATGTATTTTAGTAAAAGGCAAAAAAGTGAACATATATACTGATAATCAGTATGCTTTTTCTACAGTGCATGTGTTTGCACAACAATAAAGAAAATAGAGGGATGATTACATCCAGTGGAAAACCTATTAATCATGCGCAATTTATTTTGGAGCTATTAGAATCTATTCAGTTGCCTACCAAAGTAGCTATTTGTAAATGTGTAGCTCATACAAAACAACAGGATAAGATTTCAAACGGTAATGCACGAGCTGATGCAGCTGCAAAGCAAGCAGCCTCAGACTCAGAAACTTTATTTTTAAATGAGAAATTACAACCCTTTGAGATTTTAGATTTAGACATGTTAAAAACAATGCAAATGCTTACTACAAAAGCAGAAAAACAAAACTGGGTAAAACAAGGTGCAATTTTTGAAAATGGACTGTACATTTCCAAAGGAAAAAACAATATTGCCGTCTAATTTATTTAAATATGCAGCTTTGTTGAGCCATGGGCAGAGCCATGTCTCAACAGGGGGGATGGTACAGTTAGTAAATAAAATATTCCAAACATATGGATACATAAATTATACAATAAAATTTTGTGCAGCTTGTCATACTTGTAACAAGCACCATGCACAAGGAGCATTTAAAACAAGCAAGGAGTTTCCTACACCACCATATCCATTCCATACTATTTGTATGGACTTCATAGAGTTGAATAAATGTGAAGGAAAGAAATACTGTTTAGTGATCATAGATATGTTTTCAAAATGGGTAGAAGCTTTTCCAACCAGGAATCCGGATGCAGCAACAGTGGCAAAGGCCCTAGTAAAGGAAATAATTCCTAGATTTGGCATACCGGAAAAAAATCTATAGTGACAATGGGACACATTTTGTCAATCAGACAATTCAACAACTTGGGAGATTTTTTGGGATTTCCTTAAGGAATCACTGTGCTTACCACCCACAGTCAGCAGGACTGGTGGAGAGGTACAATGGGATTTTAAAAACAAGTTAAGGAAGTTGATGAGTGAGACTCAGAAGAATTGGATTTGCTGTTTACCTCTAGCATTGCTGAGCATGAAAACAGTAACAAATGTAAAGGGTTTGATTCCCTTTGAAGTAGTATTTGGAAGGGCATATTATGTGCCTCAGTAAAAGCTCTCATGCCTGCAGAGCTGGAGGCTGACAGTTCACTAGCTAATTATATAAAGAAACTGTTAATAAATAAATCTGTTTTGCAGTTTAACTCTTTTCAGACAAAAGAACTTTCAGCTGAATAAGAACTTTGTGACTGATACACAAGGGCAAAATGGCCAAGAGTAAAGCAAACAAAAAGCAGAGCAACCCAAGAACTATTGCATAATTATTTTGTTAACTGTGCATTTGTTGACTATAAGTGTGACAATTTTTCTCTTATTGTGGTTTTCCTGCACTCAACCACACAAGTGAAAGTGAGAAGACGTGATGAACTGTTTATAGACTGGCATCCAAACTTTAACACATACCTGGCCATAAAGCAAGTGTATACAGAGACTATAAACTTTTCAAATTGCTGGGTTTGTACAGCTATACCAACAGCATATAAAAGACTGTAATGTCCACTGTCCCTCTGGGGATAAAATGAGACTTTGGAAAGTTTTTTTTATACAGAAACTGTGAGATCACAGGACAAAATTGCTTTATTTTTACCTGTCACACAAAAAGGAGTTGTATGTTTCTACAAAAGTAATACCCTCCAGGTGGGCTGGAGTAATGGTAATATAACAATGTCTTATAAATGTTACATTAAAGTCAAAAGTGGGGGTACTGTTTGTAATACTAACCATGATTCATATCTGAGTTCAATAAAAACTACATTAAATGCAGTATGTGACAATCCAGTCTTAACTAAGCAATTGTCTATTAAGGATAGAAAAATGTTTCATGCAGGGATAACACGTATTAGTACCAAAGTAATGATTTTATTTGTGGGAAAAAGGCATATAAATGGTTACCTGAGAATTGGTCCGGCAGTTGTTTTTTGGGTTATCTGGTTTCAGCAATAAGACATACTGCAGAATTACCTTTGGGTAAGATACAAAACGTAAGGAAAACAGCTCGAAAATCTGAAGGTCCAGTTAAAAAACCTGTAAATCCAGTTGGTAAAATCGAAGCTGGTTAAAAAGACCATAATTCAGTGAAAGACAAAAGTAAATTAACTCATATGGACTTGGGCAACAGTGTTATATCCAGGGCAGGAATACCACCAGCCTATGAAGCAGTCAAATCGATCTGGGAGCTAAGGAAGCTGTCAAGAAGTCATGAGCAATGCAACTTTTTCCACCCTAGAATTGGTGACTAATAAACTGAATGCAATAAGAACTGTTGTGCTACAAAATCGAATGGCTCTTTACTTCACCCTAGCGGCAAGAGGTGGTACATGAAGAAGAATGCTGTGCTTTTATCCCTAAGAATCGTCACGAGACAAATAATCACCTAGAGGTAATTCAGCAAGTATCAGCAATGACTAAACCAGACCCAAACCCACTGACGGACTTTTTCCAGAATCTGTTTGGGGGGGTGGGGTTCCATCCTATTAAACATTTAATTGCTATTTGTGTGGGTATACTCCTAATAGGAGCATGTGTTTACTGTGAAATTCCCTGCATGAAAAGATTAATCAAAAATTTGTTGATATATCTGTTACTGAAACTTTTTACCAAAGTGTTAAAATTGAAAGATTAATTTCAGATAATGCTTTTTCTGAAATATAAAACCAATGACTAGCTTAGCTGAAAGTCCTTGAAAAGGAAAAGGCTAAAAAATGAAATGATATTGTTTATGTTTCAAATAGAATGAAATGCATTAACAGGAGGGAGAATGTCAGAAAAATATGTATTCAATATATCAACTGTTAGAAAGACATATATGCAGACATATATAAGCTGTGTGGTCAGGCATATATAAATGTACTCGAATATATATGAAGTACAAAGGTTGAAAAATAGTATAATATGTAATGCATTTAATTCTGTTTTACTAGAATAATAGTAGAAATGAACTGCATATTATTGCTTGAAGCATAAGCTGCAGTGTGATTAGAAACTTGGCCTTGGCAGCTCGGCTGGCTCATGTCTGTCAGTGAAAGATTATTTTGCAAAGTTAGAAAATAATGAATCTGTGTGCATGTGTATCTTTTCCTGCTTCCACCAGAAGAATGGCCTTGTGCGCACTATCAGAGATAATGTCCAGCTGGTGAACAAGAAAGGGACAAAGAGAAGTATTAAAGAAGACATGCACCCATTGTATTCGAACTAATCTAAGAGCCTTGAATTGGCTACATCCTCGGAAGGACATTGTGACCGACCAGGTGCTTTGCAAGGCTGTAATATTCTCATGGGAAAGTAACTTTTTAAAAATTGTAATATCAGCATTTTTCTTATGAATGGTCATGATGTAAAGACCCTGTCACTGACCACGTCAGTAAGGTGGGCAAAAGCTAATTGTAAAACCTATAAAATATCAGGTGTTTCCTAAATAAAGCTAGACAAAATTCTGTACAAGTTTGTGTATGGTTTTTTGCCTCCTAATGTACATTAGAATATACGTATAGTAGATACTTGAGTTTCCTGCATTACTGTCTGTTATTGACTGTCATTTTAAAATACCTAATGATTTTTACAGTCTGATTTTAACAATTTATTTAACAAGCATAGACACTTTTTAATGTTTATGGTTATGCATTAGATTTATTTAGTTCTACTTCCTTGCTCATTATTTATTTGTTCATCAATATGGTTTCTTTAATGGATATGTATTATATTGTTATTTCCTTGGATTTTATGTAATTGATTGTAATTAGCCTGTTTTGGCGCCAGTTTATTTCATATACACATCTATCACCAGAACCCAATTTATCCCATACACACATATATTTGTCTGTCTATCAATCTGTAGCTATTTCAAAAGAACATTTATATCTCTGTCTACCTAAATGTTACATATTTATGCATGCTGTGTGTCTATGACTCATGCCTTCAACACTACTGAAAAAACTTTTTCCCCAGTTTATTTCATGAATATAAAAAACTCTCTTCTTCTCCTTAAGGACTTGCTTGCCAAAAAGCAATGTAAATCCAAGAAAACAGTTTAAGCGCTTTTGAGATAACCCTTCATCAGACAATATGGCAAGATTCATGAAATCTCTTTAAATACATTTTGAAAAATACAACTACCAATCATTTCACTGCCCTCCTTTTCCTTAGGGCTGGTCTTAAAGGTATACAGGTATTTAGCCCAGGTGGATGGTCTGCTCCTAGCTCTATGATCCAGTGTAATTCATTGCATTATGTAAAGTTCACTATGTCCCCTCCCTTACTCATGTGAGTGACCTGTACTACCATGAATTTAAAAGTATGTGCTGGATTCTTAGAAATATGCACATATAGAACATTATGTTCATCTTTTTGTCTAATACTATGCAAATGATGTTGTATCCTGGTTTTCAATTTACAGTTAGTTTTTCCCACATAATAACTAGGGCATGATTGACATATCGCTAAATGTGCCACATTTTCTGTGTGGCAGTCTGCATATAATTTGAAAGTATATTCCTTTTTAGAAGTAGATTTTTTAGATGTTAGA
>NC_056743.1:1859036445-1859042247 GCF_019279795.1 Protopterus annectens | reverse complement strand
AAGCTTGCCTTTTTGCACATTAAAGCCTTTTAGGTATTGAAATGCATATGACAGTATTTGAAATAAAGGACAGGATTACAGTATTTTCAGAAGCTCATTACATTTGTTGGAGACTTGCAGCTATCTTTGCAGGCTTTACCTGTAAACTAAACAGAATGCCAATCTATCATGTGTGGTCCATAATATGGGCAGTAATCCTTTAAGCATTTTATCTTGATCTTGTTTCTTGTTTGCTGTTCATTTTTTTACTTTGATCATGTCTTCCCCATGAAATAAGTAGATAGTTGTTGTCAGGCAGAAGGTCTTTTTTGGATAAGAAACATTTTTACAAGTGGGGGTATCACAGAGATTGCTACTTTTAGCATGTTACTTGGTAATTTTATAAAGCTGAATATAAATTATAATTACAACTGCAGTGCAAGGAAAAGTGGTTTGAGCTGAGAGCTGCTTGTTTTATTTTATACTTAATTTTGACTGGCATTCCAGTAATGTATTTAAAAAGCAATTTATTTTTTCATACCTCACAACCTTTGTGTTTCCATCTAGATATTAAGTAAGTTGTCATGTAGCCAATGCATTGAAATATTTTGTCTTGATTGAACTGCTGTAATGACGGTTTGGCACCTTGGGCAGCGCATTTAGTTAAAGTTCTAGTTGTTGAGGTTTTGAGCATAGATCCACCCCTTTCTAGTTGGTCACACCCCTTCCCATTGGCCCCACCCATTCAGCTGTCTCCTGCAGCCCCCCCTTTAATTTGAAGTCACCAGCTGCCACTGAGTCTAATCCATTGAATTGTAATTGTAATGGTGTCCAGAAAATGTGGATACTATAGGCAGTGGCCTCCTCCTGCACCTTAATAGTATGTAAGTAGCAATCTTCATATAAAATGGTGGCAGATGCAGCAGCATAGAGCCTTAAATACAAACATAATTTTCTGTGGCTTCTAACCACGTGTCCTTGTTAGACTCTTCTTCTTCCTGTAACATCAGATTACTTGTCTAGAGTGTGGAACCTAACAAGTCTTATCAATAAGTCTTCCATGATCTTTATAGCAATGTTTTGTGTAACCAGCCATTAGTGAAAAGTATAATGTGATCACTTATTGCCTCTTTATCAACTAGTTACCACATTTTAAAGTAACTAGATTCATTAATGCTTATCTGTTATACAAGCATGCAACTTTCTTGCTGAAGTTATACTGACAGTTGATAAAATAAGTCTGATATTTATGAAAAAGTGTACATGTACATTTTAGTATGGCAGTTAGTGTAGAGGACTTAGGCTATGTTGTTGATGAGCTACTTCCTGTGGTATGAGGTTTGATTCCCTCAGCCTTTTGTGCCTACTTTGTGACCTTCAGCCAATCACTTAGCCAGACAGTGCTTTGTTGAAATTGGGAAATACTACTCAGTGGTCTCCTGGACTGCATCCCTAAAAGCTGCCTATCCTACCAATGGACAAATGGATGTCATAAAATGAGTATCTGACGTGAAGTGTAAATAACAGCTCTTCCAGATTATCGGTTAAGGAAACTTCACTGCATTTAACTAAAAGACAAAAAGGAAAAATAATGCAAACACACAAGTTGTATGTGGTACAGTGTATAGAAATTAATTCTGGAAGTCAAATATAATAGTTTTAAAACTTAAACCATTAAAATTACAAAAAAAAAATACAAGAAATGAAATCGGCTGCATGTTATCAATCAGAAAAAATGTATTGCTGATAATTCAGACTAAAATGTAAAAACCTACAGTAACTTAAAATTAACTAAAAATTATAGATGAATCTGAAATGAATATATATCTCAACATAAACCTCCTTAAAATGTTAAATGATATCACACGTTAAGAATCACTACTTAAAAGGTTAATAATCCATGGGGAGTACAGAAAGGCTTACAATACTCTGGAAATTGTAACTCTGAAGGTTTCTGTAATACAGTAAGCTGGAGCAATAGAAACACTGTTGTTCATCTATAACTTTCCACTGTTAATGGCAATAGCACAGAGACTGATCTTGATGGAGAACATGTACTGCAAATGAGGCAGCCCAGGGGTAGTGCTAATGAAATTTAACTATGTAGTCTCTTCCAAAATGAACAGAGCAGCAGATTAACATGGTAGAAGATTTCTAATTCCTTTGTTATGAGAAAAAAATGAGAGCCATCTTTTGACAGCATTAACCTATTCACCCTCATGGAACTGCTAGTATCATGGAGGCAAGGGTATGCGTGTATGTGCGTGGGAGTCTAGGTCTAAATCCCATATTACTAGAAGACTGAACAACACAGAACTGAGACTATAAAGCTGAAAATTCAAATTCGTGAAACTTTAGAAGACCGTGTTCTAGAATACCGAAATGCAATTAAAAAGCTAAACAGCAAGTGGTTTAATGGTGCATTTTCCCTTTAAGGTTTTGTACTAAGCACATAAAAAATATGGAGGAGTTGACATTCCATGGATTTCTTGCCTTTGGAGAAATTTATGGAAGTTTAAAATGTAAAAAAGAAAAAGAATTGTAATAATTGAATGGTATGTGTTGATTTAACAAATGAAATGAATAAAATCCTGGGGTCGAACCAAATGTATAACAAGTATCGCCACCCAAAAGTAGCGATGAAACACCAGGAAACTGGATACTATGACGACACGACCCTTTAATTGGTTTCACAATAGACAAGGTTAAGCGCTTTCATCAAAGTATAAATGACTTCTTCAGAACACTTGCTGTTAAAAAACACTCCCTTATATACACATCATCTCCCTTTAAAAAAAACGCCCAATCCATCAATTATTCAATTAAATGTAAAGCATCTTAAAGACAAACAATGCATAGTGTAAAAATAATTCCTATCCATATTTTCTTTCATTACAGTTATTATAAAAATTGAGTTGCTAAAACTGAGTTGAAACTAAATGCATGTGAAAATATTCACACTACATATAAATATAGATATAAAAACAACATTAGACAACAAACCAACATATAAGAAACTTTAAAAACAAAGTTATTATACATTTCCCATAATACTATGATTAGTATGAATAAATGTACCACTGCTGGAAAAAATATACCTATATGCTGTTGTATACTAACATTTAAAGTCCCCACAGTTATAATACCTTGACATTATGCAAATGAAGTAAATATCTAAAGTGTACCTAATGGTAGTTGTAAAAATGATCTAGATTGTGTTGTTAGAAGTTAATAACAGTATGTCAAATATGATATTTAATATATCACAACTAATATATTTGAGAGAATTGTTTTAGGTCTTTATAAGTGGTTTAGTAGGAATCATTTCATTCAACCCCGGAGATATAGATGCATCTAATCTGATCTGCCATCTAATCTCCCTTTCACCCACGACTGCCTTTATATTTCCCCCTCTAGGGTTTGGTAAGATCACCTCAAGTATTGCAAATTTAAAACCAATACATTGTGGATTGTTGATCAGATGTCTGGACAAGGCATTGTTGGTATCACATCTCCTGATACAATATATTTGGTCATATATCCTGTTTTTCAAACAACGATCAGTCTTTCCAACATAATAATTCATACATGTTTGACAAACACCTAAATAAATTATATGTTTAGTCTGACAGTTCCCATGACAGAATTTGGCCTTGCTTCTTATACTGTTATTTAAAATAATATAGTGTGCCTCCAGTATATATTTACAAAAATTACATTGACCACATTTTTTTGTACCTATCTTGTGTGTTTTGTTTCTCTTGTAATAACTTGCTTTAACCTCAATAATTCTTTTCAAGTTATTCCCCGTCTTGTACACAAACTGTGGTCTATCGGGTATTTTCTCCTTAGTAGACGGATCGCTAGTCAGTATATTCCAATTTGATGTAATTATGTTCTTAACTTCACTAGTGTACCTACCAAATTTAATTATACAAGCCTTGGAATATTCATTTTTTGAAACACCGTTGCTTGTATTGTTGTTATTGCCATTCATCTGGTTGTTAATCGGTATACCAATACCTATAAGGGGTATATATTTTTTGCCCCATTCATTAGCAACATATGAAGTGATGTCCTTTATCATGGCTTGAGGGTATCCTTTCTCTGCAAATAAATGACCAATGTACAACAATTCACGAAGCATATACTCCCTCTCTGATGTCATCCTTGCAGCTCGAATACACTGCCCCCTTATAATACTCCGTTTTGTATTATAAGAATGTGCACTATCAAAGTGCAAGTAACCATTGCTAAATGTAGCCTTTCTATAAATACGGGACTGGAAGGCCTCTCCGTCACTATATATGTAGACATCCAAATAATTAATCCCAGTAGTGTCACATTGGTATGTAAATTTGAGATATTCTGTGGTGTGATTAATATAGTCCATAAATAGTGACAGTTCATGTTCTTGACCTTCCCATAAGATAAAGATATCGTCCAGATATCGGACATATCTTTTGATCTGTGTCATCCAATTAGAATTTAAAACAAATTCCATCTCCCAGTCGAGCAAAACCAAGTTAACGTATATGGGGGCACACGCTGTCCCCATAGCTACGCCAACTTTTTGTTTATAGTACTCCCCCTCGAAATAGATGTAATTATGGTCAAGCACTATATCCATGAATTCCATAAGTAAAGATGTATCATCCTGGCCCAATCCGCTGTATCTGCTTATGCTGCTACTGAACCTGTTCATGCCATCCTCCTTAGGGATGCATGAAAACAGGTCCTGGACATCAATGGTAACGAATACTAGGTTGGGACTCCATAAATCCTGCTTGAAAATACCTAAGAATTCCCATGAGTCTTTCATGATATGCTCGACCGTGTTGTACATATGCTTTAATTTATGATGAACCACTCGACCAAAAGGAAAGGCTTTGCTTGCACTTCCTGAAATGATAGGTCTAAACGGAGGGTCGTGGATGTTTTTGTGGATTTTGGGGATACCTGTAATAGTGGCTAGAATAGGGAACTTGACTTTCAAATATTTGTATAAGTCCTCATTTATCCTGTTTTCCAATATGAATTCCTCTAAATATGAATCAATACGACCATGGGCTATATTAACTTCATTTAAAGATGAAGCCGCATATTGTGAGGAATTGTTTAATAGTTCAAATATCTTATTTGTGTATTTCTCCTGATCGTAGAGAACTATTCCTCCACCCTTGTCTGCTGACATAATTCTGATGTTCTGTTCACATAGTGAATCAACAACGTCAAAAACCTGTTGACTAAGGTCACAGTTTCCTTTTTGACGTCTGTGTTTGTTGTATAAACCATAGATTTGGGCATTTACCACATTCTCAAATGATGTCAAGATTTTGGACATGGGTGGGGTAAAAACACTTTTTTTCTTTAACTCACTCACTTCCATATTGTTCGTATTATTCTTATTGAAAAATAAACCTAAGTTCAATTTTCTTAAAAATAATTTGAATTCCACTAAGGTATCAGTTATATCCAAAGTATTGTCAGGTATAAACTTCATACCCTTGGAAAATATGGAAAAAAGCTCAGGCTGGACTTGATATTTACTATAATTGTAAATTTTCAATTCCCCACTAACATGTAGTATCCCATCAGTAGTATGTTCTTCACCATTATCTGATATACATATTGACTGATTATCACCTTCAGCCAGTAACGTAGAACAATTAGAACATTCAGGGTGCACTATGGATGGGGCCTGCGTCCCCTCCATCCGTTTTTCCCTCTCCCCTTCTGTTTCACAGTCTGCCAATTGTAATAATCCCTCTCTTCCTCTAAAAAACATTCATCATCATCTTGGACTGTAGTGAAGTCCCTGTA
>NC_056743.1:1859006445-1859031445 GCF_019279795.1 Protopterus annectens | reverse complement strand
GCAGACACCATTTATGTTGTTACTATACTGTAGCATAATCCTATGTTTAGAAGCACAGAACACAAATGAAATTTGTAAAAAAATAAATAAATAAAGCATGAACACCAGCTCACAGGAACAGACTATACTTTAATATGAGCACTTTCGCTGGTGTAAAACCATCTGCCTTCTTCAGATTAAATGAACATAAAACACTTCCTTTTATACAAAAAACATCACTTCCTTTTATACAAAAAAAATCAGTCACGTGATCCCTAAATAATGTTATTGTTGTTGTTGTGTCTTTCGGCTTTTCCCGGTTAGGGGTCGCCACAGCAGAACTCCGGCCCGCAAATGATTGGCAGTAGATTTTTACATGCCGAGTTGCCAGCCCTGATGCACAACCTTCAACGAAGGTATACCCATTCACGCATGTCTCCACACAGAAGAGGCTGTAGCTGAGAATTGAACAGGACAACATCTTACTGTGAGGTGACAACGCTACCGCAGCACCACATGATCCCTAAATAATACAGTTCTTAAAAAATTGCATTTAAGTGAAATCAAATAAAATCCACTACATCAGCACAATGCCTTCTTCAATACAATCAGGAATTTTTGTGCAACATAAAAGAAATAAAATACAGTATGCAAGTTGACCATAGCCTGTTCATTTACACAAACCCTATGAAATACCACTTATTTGAGAATGTATTCAAATATGAAAATCTACCTTTAATTTTAGTAAGCTAGAAATGGAGGCTATATCATTAAGTCCAGGTGGATGTGTGGCATCACATCTCAGTTGCCACACTAGTTCATTGTATTCAAGAAACAATGGGGTGGGTGGGTGAGTCCCCCCCCCTGCCCTGGTTCATTACTTGTTCCAATGCGCTGAATTTAAAGTAGTAATTGGAGAATTTATGGGTATGTTTTGTTAAGGCATTATTCATGTTGCCTTTTCATATGTCATATAAATGTTAATAAATGTGTTTATTAAAGGAGTTAATGGTCTTCCCTATATAAAAAATTATTGCATGTTGGCAAAAAGCAACATAAACCAAGCTCTTGCTTAGACAATTGAAATACTGTTGTAAAGTCACTTTACCATACCCTTTGATATAAACAGTGTTGTTTTCCAAAATAAAGGGACATTGGGCACAATGTCCACATTTTTTCATGTGTCTTTTTGTTTTAATAACACTGCCTCTTTCCAGCAGCTTTTTTTTTTTTATGCTCAGGTATTTTTTATATATGATCAAAGGCTTCTACCCTACATTTTTGAGATTTTCTTCCTCACTACTGAAAATTATCCAGTTGTTCATATCCACCTCTCTAATGCTTTCAAAACAAGGGTTGTATGATAATATCATAGCATTAGTAAAGGGATTAACCACATTCCCAGTGTTTTCACTTGTCACTAATGTGTCCTTTTGTTTTAACAACACCCCCTCTTTCCAACAGGTTTTTTATGCTCAGGTCTTTTTTATATATTATCAAAGGTTTCTCCCCTACTTTTTCGAGATTTTCTTCCTCACTACTGAAAATTATCCAGTTGTTCATATCCACCTCTCTAATGCTTTCAAAACAAGGGTTGTATGATAATATCATAGCATTAGTAACGGGTTTAACCCCATTCCCAATGTTTTCACTTGTCACTAGTGTTGTTCTCATTTCCACAGGTGCTGCACTCAATAGGGGATAGAAATGCTGTTGTGTCTCTTTATCGTGACTTCATCTAGTACAGATTCTATCAAATGACTAGGGTAGCCTCTGTTTAACAACATACTTTTTAAAATTTCCATCTCGTTTAGGAACACCCTGTCATCACTACACATTCTGTCTAATCTGACAGCCTGCCCCTTGACTAGAGATCTTTTCTGATGCCTAGGATGGCAGCTGTCGAAATGCAATCCAGCATTAGAATAGGTTGGCTTTCTGTATAACTCAGAGGTAAAGGTGTCATTCTCTCTGTCCTTGCAAATGGTAATGTCCAAGAAGTTGATCATGTCACTACTGGTAGTCATGGTAAATTGTAGGAAATGTGTGCTTGTGTTTAAAAAAGTGAAGAATTCACCTAACTGTACCTCAGAACCTTCCCAAAATATTAGTATATCATCCAGGAAGCGCCCATAGAACCTACAGTATTTAAACAGTTCTGATTTGAAGACAATAGTAGTCTCCCATTGAGCCAACACAATATTGGCAAATAGGGGGGCACAAGCCGCCCCCATTGCTACACCCATTTTCTGCCTGAACAATTGGTTTTCAAAAATAATAAAATTATTTTTCAAAATAAGTTCCATTAGAGTCCTGAACATCAACATTCTTGAATGACTGAATTTTCGTATTGGTACATAAAAGAGTCATAAAACATTGTAATACCTTGTTCATGGGGATTACTGTAAACAAATCTTTGACATTGACTGTAACCAAAATTAAGTAATCTGAGTAGCATTCCTTGTGTATTTTCTTTAGGCAATCGAAAAAGTCCTTGAGTATGTGTGGAAAAAGGTCTAATGTTGCTTTTAACTTATAATCAATAAATTTAGCCAATGTAAAAGTTTTAGATGCCTTAGCATCAATGATCAGTCTCGTTGGGGGGTTATTGATGCATTTATGCTTTTTGGGTATCCCAAAAGTAGTTGGTGTACAAGGACTTTGCTGTATAATGAACTGGGATTTGGTGATGGTAATCTGGTTATCAAATAATAAATCATTTAGTATAATGTCAATATTGCGGTGTCCACATAGGCACATTGTCCATTACCACCAAGCCCCCACCCTTGTTGGGTTTCATGATTCTTATGCATTTATTATCCCCAATGTCTGCAAACAGGTTTTCTTCTTCATTTGTCATGTTGGATGTAAAATTTCTTCTCATGCTTTTATATATCTGGATAATCTGACTTGCATAGAGGGTTTTCAAATACATGTATAAATGGGTGTAAATGTGGATTAAATACTCTAGTCTTTTTACATCCCACAATGTTATCTGTTTGGTTTTCACAGTCAAAGAAAAATCTAAAATTCAGTTTTCTGACATATCATTTTAAATCAAGTAAGGCACTCTCAGTTTTAGGCATTCTGGTACAAACAAAACTGAGACGTTTTTGGAACAAGTTCGCCCATCGCTTTGTTACACAAGCATCACTCAAACTGTATACCTTGAAATCACCACAATCATTTGTTACTATGTTACATTATTTTGCTCATCAAACCCTTCCTCTATTACCACTGTGTCCTTCTTCCTCTCCCCCTCCCCTGGTATATTTTCCCCCGGTAGGAGTAAGAATCCAAGGAGTTTAAATTGTTCATCCGCCCCATGTTGTAATTTTCTGTCTCTGATTCTGAATACGTTCTGACCTCCGAAGAGGTGCTTCTAAAGGGGCTTGTTCAGTGTTGTCATAAACATTGTTATTGTTATCATTCAGTAAAGGCATTTCATATACGTCATCATGGTTCACCTCTTGAGGTGCCATGGGCCTGTTACTAGACATAGGCAATGGGTACCATCCTCCCTTCATATTCAATTCTGTCCCTTTCCAGCTTTTTAACTTTTTTGGATTTTATAGCTGCCACAACCTTGTCAACATTGACAAAAACAGCCCTGTATTCATTTGTTTTAAAATCAAAACATAAATCATTCTACACAGAAAATGGGTGTAGCAGTGGGGGCGGCATGTACCCCCTATTTGCCAATATTGTGTTGGCTCAATGGGAGACTATTATTGTCTTTAAATCAGAACTGTTTAAATACTGTAGGTTCAATGGGTGCTTCCTGGATAATATACTAATATTTTGGGAGGGCTCTGAGGTACAGTTAGATGAATTTTTCACTTTTTTAAACACAAGCACACAGTTCCTACTATTTATCATGACTGTACTGACATGATCAACTTCTTGGACATTACCATTTGCAAGGACAGAGAGAATGACACCTTTACCTCTGAGTTATACAGAAAGCCAACCGATTCTAATGTTGGATTGCATTTCGACAGCTGCCATCCTAGGCATCAGAAAAGATCTCTAGTCAAGGGGCAGGCTGTCAGATTAGACAGAATGTGTAGTGATGACAGGGTGTTCCTAAACGAGATGGAAATTTTAAAAAGTATGTTGTTAAACAGAGGATACCCTAGTCATTTGATAGAACCTGTACTAGATGAAGTCACGATAAAGAAACACAACAGCATTTCTATCTCCTATTGAGTGCAGCACCTGTGGAAATGAGAACAACACTAGTGACAAGTGAAAACACTGGCAATGTGGTTAACCCCTTTACTAATGCTTATGATATTATCATACAACCCTTGTTTTGAAAGCATTAGAGAGGTGGTTATGAAAAACTGGATAATTTTTAGTAGTGAGGAAGAAAATCTCGAAAAAGTAGGGGAGAAACATTTGATAATATATAAAAAAGACCTGAGCATAAAAAACCTATTGGAAAGAGGGGGTGTTGTTAAAACAAAAGGACACATGAAAAAATGCGGATATTGTGCCCAGTTTCCCTATATGTTGGAAAACAACACTGTTTATATCAGAGGGTATTGTAAAGTGACTTTACAACAATTGTTTCAATTGTTTAAGCAAGAGCTTGGATTATGTTGCTATTTGCCAGCAATGCAATATTTTTTATATAGGGAAGACCATTATCTAATTTAATAAATGTATTTATCAACATCTATCTGACATACAAAAGGCAACATGAATAATGCCTTAACAAAACATATCCATGAATTTCCCAATCACTACTTTAAATTCAGGGCATTGGAACAAGTAGTGAACCAGGGCAGGGGGGGCCCACCGGGACCCACCCCATTGTTCCTTGAATACAAGAAACTAGTGTGGCAACTGAGATGTGATGCCACACATCCACCTGGACTTAATGATATGGCCTCCATTTCTAGCTTAATAAAATTAACGGCAGATTTTCATATTTGAATACATTCTCAAATAAGTGTTAATTCATAGGGTTAGTTTAAATGAACAGGCTATGGTCAACTTGCATACTGTATTTTATTTATTTATTTTATGTTGCACAAAAATTCCTGATTGTATTGAAGAAGGCATTGTGCTGATGTAGTGGATTTTATTTTATTTCACTTGAATGCAATATTTTAAGAAATGTATTATTTAGGGATCATGTGACTGATTTTTTGTATAAAAGGAAGTGATGTGTTTTGCATAAAAGGAAGTGTTTGTATAAAAGGAAGCGATGTTTTATGTTTATTTAATCTGAAGACGTCAGATGGTTTTATGCCGACAAAAGCGATCATATTAAAGCGTAGTCGGTTCCTGTGAGGTGGTCTTCATGCTTTATTTAAAATCCTATGTTTGTTACTTTTTTGCGTCATCATACTCATCATACTATTCTTATGGCTTTGTGTCCTATTGGCTTTAAACCATGGTCTGGCCTTGCCCACTCTATCTGTCTTCACTATATCTAACCCGTGTTGCATCAAATTATGTGTATAACCCCTTTGTACCATGTGGTTTTGTAAACTCTCCAGCTCTTTTTCAAAACTAGCTTTGTCTGTGCATAATCTCAATATACATAGACTCTGTCCCACTACAATGTTCTTAAATGTGCATCTGGGGTGCATACTTGAAAGTTCCAGGTAGTGTTTACTCCAACAGTTTTTCTTATATAAAGAAGTTGACATACCTGTTCCTACATCTTTAGTTATTCTAACATCCAAAATAATCTATGGATTTAAAATCACTTTTAACTGTAAACCATAAGAAATCGGTAGTTTTCTCCATATACTCACCAAACTTGTCAATTCATCCTCACTATTGCCATAAAATATAAACATCATCCACAAATCGAACATAATGCAGTAGATACTCACTCTACCATTGACTGTTAGTACATACATTAATTTCTTCCCAATACACCAACACTAGGTTGGCATATGAGTTCACACAGGGTGTGCCTATGACCAGACCCTGCTTTTGTCTATAGTATGTACCATTACATGTATAAACATTATTTTCAAGTATAAGTTGTAGAATTTCCAAAGTTAACTGGTTTGTTCTCCCTCAAACACTTTCTTTCTTTTAAAATTTCCCTAATCGCATTTAGGCCATAGTTGTTGCTAATAACAGTGACAAGGTTGTTAACATCAAGGGTAGCCATTAGTACATTTGTCATTATTCTGTTTTCTACAACCTCTGATAACCTACTCAAAAAGTGTCTTGTGTCTTTTAATATTCATGGATAACATTCCATCACAACTTTCAATTTGGTTTCCACCCATATAGACAAATGTTCTGTTATCCACCCCCTTTCTGAGACTATCGGTCTCATGGATGGTGGTAAAACATGTTTGTGGATTTTTGGAAGTGATTTAAAAATTGGTATCACAGGGTGTTCTAGATGAAAAAAATCTAATAGATCTTGTTCCAACAACCCCTGTCCCTTTAATTCTTCAAGTTTTACTCTCACTCTACAAATTATATTTCTCAACATTATAGGGGATATGTTTGAATAAGTATGTGTATCTTTAAGTAAAGCATTTATTGCTGAGGTATATGCTGTAGTGTTTAAGACAACAAAACCCCCACCCTTATCCACTGACCTAATTACAATTTGTTCATCTTCCATCAATGAATATAACACTTCCTTCTCAGAAGTATTTAGATTATCATATTTACTATAACCTTTTTCAAAATAATTTCTTATTTCAAGTTCACACGTCTTTAAAAAAGTTTGTATTGTGGGGTGTACGTTGTTATCTGTACATTCACACTATTACCATACATCTCTCTCAGTGCTATATTACACCCAAACATATGTAAATCTAAAATAACATCACTTATTTTTGAGCCTCTGCTTGGTATAAAGGTCAACCCTTTCCCCAAAACTCGTAACAGTTCTGGGGATATAACCACATTAGATAAATTAAATACATTATAATCACCAACAGCAGTCAGTCCACTATTTTCCATCTCTTTACTTTCCTTTGTGGGGAGTGGCCTGCCTGGTGTTCGTTCTTGCGCACTGGTACCAGGAAAGTGGAAAAATTCAACCCCTTTCCCATTTCAATCAAATTGGAAGTTTTGGGCCTCACTCCTCGCTGTAAATTGTCTATTTGTGCTGAGCACACCAGCTCCACATTTATCGACTGATTTGCAATGTTGGTCGTTGCTTCCACAAAAGGTGGAACCTCTGTAGACGTCACATCCGGGTTGTTTGCCTCACTCCATTGTTCCTGTCCTGGAATGGATGTTGACCTTCTCCTTTCCACCATCCGAGGGTGATGAAGGTTACCAGCTATCTCTTGTGGTTCTCGTTGTCCCTTATCTTCCCTCGGCCAAGTAAAACTTTGTATCTTAAAATAAGAGTAAACTCACACGGAGTTAATGCCCTCGCTGCTATAACCAAAGTCCAATTCCGAAGATAAAAAACAACAAGCAGCGTGAGCAAAGCAATGAAGGGGCACACATATAGCATGAAAATGCTATCGAAAATGCATACGATAATCCAATCCAAGTATTAAGACAGTCCAGCAGTCAGGAATACTTTCAACCAAAATAATATAAATAAAATCCACATAGATGTAAAACTAAAAACAGAAGTTTATTTGGTGCACCTCAGGTTAGCGCTTTCGACATAAGCTTCATCAGACCTGAGTAGCAGAAATATTTGAATTGTTTAAAAACCCGACAAGGCGGGAAAAAACAATAATTTAGAACTCAATTAACTAATTACCCAATTAAATCTCATAGCCATAAATAAAAACTCACATCATACAACTACATAAACATATTTAAAACACTATTAGCTTATCTACTTATGTATAGAAAAATATATATACATACAATCACTTCCCATAAAAAATAATAAAAATAAATGAATAAAAAACATATAAGACTAAATATATATATATATATATATATATATATATATATATATATATATATATATAAATGTATATATATGTACAAACATATACCCACAACATATAAAAATATAAAAAAATAGATGTGTGTGTGCATACCTACTCAACATATATCTCACATTCTGTTATACCAAAATCACAAAAAAAAAAATATATATATATATATTTATATATATATATATATATATATATATATATATATATATATATATATATATATACATTGCCTCAACATAATATGTAAATGTATGCACAAACATAAAAATGTGTATAACACATGTATGCACATATATATAAACACACTATGCATTTAAATCTTTAGTTTCCTCATTTTCAAAAAAGGTTTGATTGGCACTTTACCATTCAAACCAGGGGGTCTATCTGATCTTAACTTTATAATCCATGTTGTTTCTCTTGATTCAGTGAATGTGCCTACATCTCCTCCTCTAATAGTGGTATGTATTTTTTCTAAGATCCTAAATTTAAATGAGTGTTCGTGTCCACAATCTCTAACATGCTTAGCTAAAGCATTAGAAATGGTACCTTTTCTAATGTGGTATACGTGCTCCCGCATCCTATCCCTAAGGCATCTGTTGGTTTTACCAATATAGAATGCGGGGCACGTCATACATAAAGCCAAATACCCACATTTTGGGACATACAGTTCCCTCTAGTAGATGCTGTGAAACTCCCAAGACCTGAGGGATGAATAAATACTTCTTCTGAATCTATAAAAGAGCAGAAATTACATGAATTACAGGGAGTGGTAATATTTACTCCTTCAGATTTTCCAGTAGCACTATTTGTCGGATAGCACAATAACCTCTTGAGGTTCTTCTTATTCTTGTATATGAACCTAGGACTATCCCCTACAAGTTGTTTAATTCTAGGGTCTACTGACAAAATATGCCAGTTTGCTTTAATAATATCTTTAATATCTCCCACATCACAAGTATAATAAATGGGATAGCCAATACTACCAACTTGAACTTCAGTATTTTGTAGTCCAACTGGTTCAGGGACATAATCAGAGAAGTAAGGGGCAGCTACTCCACTTCTTAATTGTTGTAAATCCACCGTTCCCTTCTCCAAATCTAGATCATTATATCCACGTTCCATCAGTCTCTGTCTAAGGTCAAACAACCCTTCTTTAAACTCAAGGTCATTTGGGGGTATATCTGGACAAGCACATTGCTTGTCCACGAACTATGTTACTATAGATATACCCAAGATGCATACTATTACGATGAAGCAACATGTTCTTATGGCAAGGCTTCCTATATAGGCCGGTGTTAACCATACCATTTTCCAACCTTTCAACATATATATCTAAAAATGGAATTTTTACTTTAGACCACTCAACTGTGAATTTAAGAAAATGAGTAGAAGAATTCATATCCCTAACAAAATCACTTAGGTCTTGAGATGTACCAGACCATAAGAAAAACAGGTCGTCCACAAAACGCCTGTAGAATGAGACTGACTTAATATAATGGTCCATTTTAAACATGTACCTATGTTCCCACTCAGCCATAACCAGGTTGGCGTAGCTATTGGCACAAGAAGTGCCCATAGCCACGCCATCCTGTTGTAAAAATATATTCTTATCAAAACAAAATACATTAGATTCCAGAACTGCTTCCAAAAAACATGTTACAAGTTCCACAACAGCCTCTGGAAAATCTGAAACCCTCTTCAAATAACTACTAACCATTTCTATACCAATGGAATTGGGTATAACTGTAAACAAGGACTGGACGTCCATTGTAACAAAAATATACCCTCCATCAACTGTATTTGTATTAAGGAACCTATAAAGATCTAACAAAAATTGTTTAGTATCGCTTAGTACATAAATATTACCATTTACAACCGGTCTAAGTTTATGTTCAATATACACTGAAAATGGTTCTGTGGTCCAACCCCTTCCTGCAACAATAGGTCTCAGAGGGGGATTCAACCTATCTTTGTGTATTTTGGGGAGTCCTTGTATTACAGGTATTAGGGGAAACGGCACATCCAAAAACTGGAACATGTTATAACTTATGTCACTCTTTAAAAGGTCTATTAGCATGTTATGTATTCTAACTATAATAGGCTTAACCTCTTCTATGGACAGCGGGGTATAAAAGCTAGTATGACTAAGCATAGTAATCATATCGCTATTATACCTCTCTGTATCCATAATAACCAGTCCACTTCCTTTACCTGCTGGTTTAATGACAATATTACAATTGTCACGTAGTCTCCTTAACGCTTGTCTCTCATTATATGTGAGATTAAACGATTTCTTTTTATATATAGTATCTTTCTGACCCAAACGGTAAAGGTCATCTTCAACCAGCTTACTATAAGCTGCTATTAAAGGCTGAACTGGTGGAACATAAGTGGAACTCGATTTTTAGTGACAGATGACGAATAAATAACTTGAAATCACGTAAAGTTTCATCAAGTTTACTAAATGTAGTAGGAATAAACATAAGTCCCTTTGAAAGCACTCTCAATTCATCCACTGTCAAGTTGTAACTAGATAAATTACATACTATGTTATTTTCCTCCCCTCCCACATTTTCTTGATGCTTTGGGTTTGTACATGGTCAGGGGAGAACTTCCTTTTCTGTCACCCCGGACTCATGGAGCGTGTTCTCCCTTCTCTTGTTATAGACCTGATTGGGAAAGGGTGTTCTTTATTAAACGTCCCACTAGTAGATGGATTCTGTTGAGTCAAAGGTACAGGGGTACTAAATGAGTTATCTACAAATGTAGGAGATAAAATAGTCTGCTGTGGAACCTTCCTACGTACAACCTGTTCTGATTTATTTAGTTCAGTAAGTGATGAAGTTTCTGTCTCATTAACAGTCTGTAAATCAGGTTGACCAGCACTAAATAAACCATGTTCTTTTACAGAAGGATGAATATTACCAGTAATAGGATTACCAGCTTCACTGGTAGCTATATCAATGGCAATATTACTATTAATAACAGAGGCATTACCCCTTAAATTATTTGCATCAACCTTCTGAACATCAGAGATATTAACATTACTTTTCATACCATTAGTCCCTGTTACTGTAACTCGGCCATTATTGCTTTCAGTCCACCTAGGCCAAGTGAAGATATGTCCCAAATTAAAGTCAGTGATATCTCTTTGTAATTTAGCTTTCTTTTGATTATATAACCTTCTTTCATACTGCAGTACATTATCCAACAAAATGTTACAATAATTATCCACTGCAGTAATTGGAAAACTAGAAAATATGCTTGTGCGTTGTTCTAATATGTCCAAACGTAACTTCTCCTCTAAAGGAGCAAAGAACTTATTCATTAGTCTCATGTAATTGAGGCTTACCTCAATATTTAACTTCTGCCATTCAAACAATAGTTCTGGATACTGTGTAGCCGTTGTAGGCATTTTAAGAACCCGTAAGCCCCTAGGTATAAGGCGCCTTTGAATACAAATATCAAAATGCTGAGGCTGTGTCTACATTCTCTTAAGTCTAAAAAGATCAGCTTCCAACTTTTCAAAGGCGTTCCGTAGTCCTTCTCTGTCAAATACAGCTTCGGTTTCTGCAGTATGTTTTATTCCTTCAAACAGCTCTAACGGATTTTTATCTGACCTCATACAGTCAGCGAAACAATCCAACGCCAGACGTGGCGTATCAAGCACATCTCTCCTTCCTGGTATGGCATACGGCAACATGACTGGTATTGGTCCTCCTTCCATCATGCCTCCGTATGAGATATAAGCTTTAGGTAACAATGAATTAAGAGTAAACTCACATGGAGTTAATGCCCTCGCTGCTATAACCAAAGTCCAATTCCAAAGATAAAAAACAACAAGCAGCGTGAGCAAAGCAGTGAAGGGGCACACATATAGCATGAAAATGCTGTCGAAAATGCATACGATAATCCAATCCAAGTATTAAGACAGTCCAGCAGTAAGGAATACTTTCAACCAAAATAATATAAATAAAATCCACATAGATGTAAAACTAAAAACAGAAGTTTATTTGGTGCACCTCAGGTTAGCGCTTTCGGCATAAGCTTCATCAGACCTGAGTAGCAGAAATATTTGAATTGTTTAAAAACCCGACAAGGCGGGAAAAAACAATAATTTAGAACTCAATTAACTAATTACCCAATTAAATCTCATAGCCATAAATAAAAACTCACATCATACAACTACATAAACATATTTAAAACACTATTAGCTTATCTACTTATGTATAGAAAAATATATATACATACAATCACTTCCCATAAAAAATAATAAAAATAAATGAATAAAAAACATATAAGACTAACATTATATATATATATATATATATATATATATATATATATATATATATATATATATATAAATGTATATATGCACAAACATATACCCACAACATATAAAAATATAAAAAATAGATGTGTGTGTGCATACCTACTCAACATATATCTCACATTCTGTTATACCAAAAGCACAAAAAAGATATATATATATATATATATATATATATATATATATATATATATATATATTGCCTCAACATAATATGTAAATGTATGCACAAACATAAAAATGTGTATAACACATGTATGCACATATATATAAACACACAATGCATTTAAATCTTTAGTTTCCTCATTTTCAAAAAAGGTTTGATTGGCACTTTACCATTCAAACCAGGGGGGTCTATCTGATCTTAACTTTATAATCCATGTTGTTTCTCTTGATTCAGTGAATGTGCCTACATCTCCTCCTCTAATAGTGGTATGTATTTTTTCTAAGATCCTAAATTTAAATGAGTGTTTGTGTCCACAATCTCTAACATGCTTAGCTAAAGCATTAGAAATGGTACCTTTTCTAATGTGGTATACGTGCTCCTGCATCCTATCCCTAAGGCATCTGTTGGTTTTACCAATATAGAATGCGGGGCACGTCGTACATAAAGCCAAATAAACCACATTTTGGGACATACAGTTCCCTCTAGTAGATGCTGTGAAACTCCCAAGACCTGAGGGATGAATAAATACTTCTTCTGAATCTATAAAAGAGCAGAAATTACATGAATTACAGGGAGTGGTAATATTTACTCCTTCAGATTTTCCAGTCGCACTATTTGTCCCCTGAAATTAATCCACTAATTTACCCCTGAACCAGTTGGACTACAAAATACTGAAGTTCAAGTTGGTAGTATTGGCTATCCCATTTATTATACTTGTGATGTGGGAGATATTAAAGATATTATTAAAGCACACTGGCATATTTTGTCAGTAGACCCTAGAATTAAACAACTTGTAGGGGATAGTCCTAGGTTCACATACAAGAATAAGAAGAACCTCAAGAGGTTATTGTGCTATCCGACTAATAGTGCTACTAGTGTAATAGGCAGAACAGGTAGCTTACATCCTTCTAGGTTGGGAACTGCTGATTGAGGGCTCAGTGTCTGTTATTCTAAAAGTGTATTAATTCTGGTTTAAGCACTTGGGCTTTCAGGCCAGTTATTTTACATTAAGAGGGTTCGTGGTCTGCACTCATGTGGGAGGAGAGGCTGGACTCTGCCCTTCTGAGCTGGGAATTTCTGGTTAAAGGCGTATAGTGCATGCATATCTGAACTGCTTCTTACCGAAGTTGGTGCGCCTTGTTTGCTGTGGCATAGACTGGATTTGGGCCTGCTGGATCTAGCTTTGTTTGTGTAACTTGAGCACTAATCCAGACATTCTCTAAAGTATTGAATTGTATTTATTGCTGGTTGGTTGTAACTTGATTAAAGTGTAGCTATCATTCTAAGTCTTTTGGATTAAGCACTTGGGCTTCAGACCAGTTGTTTTACATTAGGAAGGTTTGTGGCAAGCACTGTGGTGGCAGGACTGGTAGCTTTCATCCTTCTAAGTTGGGAACTGCTGATTGAGAGCCCAGTGTCCAAGGGTATTAGTTCTGGTTTAGGCACATGGGCTTCAGGCCAGTTATTTTACATTAAGAAGGTTCGTGGTCTGCACTCTTGTGGGAGAAGAGGCTGGACTCTGCCCTTCTGAGCTGGGAATTTCTGGTTAAGGGTTTATAGTGCCTGAATATTTGAACTGTATCTTACTGAAATTGGTACACCTTGTTTGCTCTAGCATAGACTAGATCCAGGCCTGCTGAATCTAGCTTTGTTTATATGCTTGTTGTTTGTTTGCTTGTTATTTCCCTGGAAGCTAATTCCACCTAATACGCGGCTTCTCAGTGCTTCTGTGGATCACTAGTGATATCTGCATTGCTTACTGTACTAGTTCCTTGTTTCACTTGAAAGAAAGTTACTGTTTGTCGTTTTTGCATTTAGTTAGTTGTAACACATTGCACTCAAGTTACCTGGCACTTGCTCACTAAAGCAATTATATAAGTCAGCACTAAAAATTAAAAGCACTACACTCTCACTCCCCACTGGCCCTTGTTTTCAATTAAGGAATCCCCAATATTATTCTAGCATGTCCAAAGGTCAGTTGTCAATCTCCTCTCCGGTCCAGCTGGTGAATCTGGGAATCTTGAGGCAATGTTATAAATGCCTCATGTACACAGACAACCCTCTCCTCCTCCCACATAACACAAATACTTGCGAGAGATGCAGCTATTTAGCCAAACTGGAGGCTGAGCTCTCTCAACTCAGGACTGGCAAGACCAGACAGGAGGAGAAGGCAACTACACACACCACAAAACCAGCCTCACATAATGCTACCACACCACTGAATCAAACACATAAACACACAAAGACATACTCGGAGGCTCTGAGTAAAATTTACCTAAACAGCAGAGGCCTCCAAAGCAGACACCCAAACAACTGCTACCTCAAGACACCCCACAAGCAACACATAAACCACAAAAGCAGTGTGCAAAGCAGTCACAGCCCTGAAGGCCAAATACAACACCAAACATACTTGTCATAGGTGACTCCATAGTCAGACACACTGACGTCCCACTCACCAGGCTGAACAAGGAGAGGGTCACAGTAAGCTGCCTATCGGGTGCTAGAATCCGCCACATAACACAAGCACTCTGGTCACTCCACGGCAAGTACAAATATGACACAGTCATTGTCCATGCTGGTGTGAACGACCTGAGACGTACCTCCCTGGACTACATGAAAAGAGACATAGAGGAGCTCTCTGATTATGTAACCCAGGCAGGTATGACCCTGACCCTGAGCAGTATCCTTCCTTCACCAAGAATGATGCCACAATATAGAGACAAGATGATCAGCTTTAACAATTGGCTTGATGTCTGGTGTCATTCAAAGGGGATCCAGTGTCTGTCTGCCTGGGATGACATGCTTGACAAGCCACGCTGCTTCGCAAGGGCGGCTTGCACCTGTCACCCCTGGGATTCCGGATATTGGCTAGGGCTCTTGCCACCCCCATAGTGCCTTTTTTAGGCAAGGCTCAAATTCTAAACCTACCACCCTAGAAAACAAAAATGGGAAGAAACTGAGGGTAATGCTGCTCAATGCCAGAAGTCTAAATCTCAAAATTCATGCACTCGAGGCCCTTCTCAGTATGGAGAACATCGATGTCTGTGCTGTAACTGAAACCTGGTTCAAGGCTCCTGAGAGCACCAAAACCCAGACCAGACCACAAAAGGAGGGGCTGTATCCATATTCATAAAGGATACCCACACCTCCAGGTTGGTGGCAACGCACGAAGCTTCGGAAACCATCCAGGTGCAACTAACCATAGGCAAAACTGCTCTACAAATTGTAGCATGCTACAGGCCACCCTCTCAAACTCAGGAACCCCACACAACCTTCCTGAAGACACTGGAGGGTATAAATGTATCTCCAAACACCATCATGTTGGGTGACTTCAACTACCCGAATATAGACTGGGAACATTACTCAAGCCATAACTTTCAAGCCCAACGGTTCCTGGAGTTCATAAATTCAAATGCCATGGAACAGCTAGTCACTGTTCCCACGAGAGGAGAAAATATACTAGATCTCATTATCACAAACATGGGGACAAAATGCTCCACACCGAAGTATATCCTCATTGGTGAGATCTGATCATAAACTAATCTCACTGGAAATCCACATCCCGCCCACCCCAAACAAAAGACCACAGTGAAGAACTTCTCTAAAGCAAACTTCACACTACTCAAGACTTGTGTGGTATCCTTCAAGGCCCCTGAGCCAGTGGAAACCACAACCCAAGCTGCGGAAGCCCTTACAAATGCCTTCTATGAACACCTCCAGGACTGCATGGATCAGACAATCCCAAATAAAACCAAAACTCTTTCCACAAAGGGCAAACGTCCAGTCTGGTGGACCCCAGCCATTAACAAACTTTACAATAAGAGGAGAAAGCTATTACATGATAGAACAAAATCCATAAAAGGGAAGTCACCCCTGATCATTATTAGTAAAAAAATACGAGCACTCATAAAATCAACTAACAGAAAAAATAACTCATGTGGAACAACGCTATACCAAAACTGTTTTGGTATAGAATCAACTAAGGCCAATTTTGAGAGAAAAATTGCCATGGATTCAAAGGACAATCATAAGGCCTTTTTCAGCTATGTTAAGAACCTGGGTGGAAACTCCTAGATATGCTCAGAATTAGTCCAAAATGATACAAAAATCACTGAACCCACAGACATTGCCAACATACTGGCAGACAGGTTCAGTGCAAACTTCACCCCCCTCTCCACCCCTAAAGGAGAGATAACTATCCCAGGAGAGTGTAGCCTCCCAGACATCTCAAATGCGCAGGTGAAAGCTGCTCTCTCTAAAGCTAAAAACACAGCATCAATGGGACCGGATGGTGTCCCCGGCTGTGTGCTACACGAGCTAAATGAGGAATTAAACCCCCACATAAAGCAGCTGTTTAATCTCAGCCTTACCACAGGATACGTGCCCAAGGAGTGGCGTACGGCAACTGTGGTCCCACTCCACAAAGGCGGTGCCTGTATGGACCCTGGTAATTACCGCCCCATAAGCTTAACAAGTCTAGTCTGCAAAGCTATGGAGAGGATCATAATGGAGCTCATAAACAAAGATATAGGGGACTTGCAGACATTGGACCCCACCCAGTTTGGCTTCCTCAACGGCACATCATCCCTTTGAACTTGGTCGACTTCTTGAAACAGTCACCAAGGCCATTGATGAGGGAAAGGCAGTCCATACAGCCTACCTTGACCTTGCAAAGGTTTTGACACAATACCCCACTCGGTATTGTAGAAAAACTTACCAGCTTAAATGTAAACCCATATGTCACAAGATGGGTTGCAAACTGGCTTAAGGACAGAACCCACAGGGTTAGAGTTGCTGGCGCTATGTCAGACTCCAAGCCGGTCACAAGCGGTGTCCCACAGGGCTCGGTCCTTGGCCCCCTATTGTTCGGTATCTACTTCTCAGAAGTACAGGCCAACATGGGAGGACTTTGGCTGACAAAGTTTGCAGACGACTGCAAACTGGGCACCATAGTGGAAAGTGCATCTGACACGGATATCCTTCAGAACGGACTCACGGAAACCGATAGCTGGAGCCAGAGCCATGGCCTGAAGTTAAACGCCAAAAAATGTATAGTCATACCCTTCGGGAAAAACAAGGTAACCCCAAGCTACCATATAGGTGGCAATCCACTAAGCACAGAAGAGGTTATCAGGGACCTGGGTACCCAGGTTGACAGTGGCCTTTCTTTTGACACTCACGTTGCTAAAGTGGTTAGAAAGACCTTCCTCATTGCCCACCTGATCATGAAGGGATTCACATCCAGATCTAGTGAGGTCATTGTTCCCCTGTACTCTTCACTTATCAGACCAATGATCGAGTACAATGCCCCATTTGGGAAGTATCGCACCCGACATCTGCAGCAATTGGAGAGACCCCAAAAGTTCCTCACCAAAAGGATAAAGGGACTCCAAAATCTGTCATATGCTGCCAGATTGAAGAAACTCCAGCTCTATTCAGTTGCATACCGTCTGCTCAGAGGTGACATGTGCCTGACATACAAGGCCATGTCCAACCCGGAATTAATGGACATGCTCTACCTGAAAAAATCCAAATCCACCAAAACCACTAGAGCAAGCGACTTAAACCTTAGCACGGATATAAATAGGACGTGCTGGAGGGATAGATTTATCACTCAGAGACTCCCTATGCTGTGGAATAAAATCCCGGTCCATGTGAGGCAGAGCACCTCGCTGGCTCTGTTCAAGAGAAATCTTGACCTGTGGATGGGAGATCGTAGGTTTATCCCGGGAATCATCTCTGTGTCACTGCTGGACAGAGGCACAACAAACTAATGGGCACAGTATTTTTTCATATAAGGGGTGGCGTAAGCAACAAAAATTTGGGCTAGGCTTATAAATGCCTTAGGGCAGATAGCCTAGTATAAACCTATGAACCTATATATATATCTTTTTTGCGCTTTTGGTATAACAGAATGTGAGATATATGTTGAGTAGGTATGCACACACACATCTATTTTTTATATTTTTATATGTTGTGGGTATATGTTTGTGCATATATACATTTATATATATATATATATATATATATATATTTAGTCTTATATGTTTTTTATTCATTTATTTTTATTATTTTTTATGGGAAGTGATTGTATGTATATATATTTTTCTATACATAAGTAGATAAGCTAATAGTGTTTTAAATATGTTTATGTAGTTGTATGATGTGAGTTTTTATTTATGGCTATGAGATTTAATTGGGTAATTAGTTAATTGAGTTCTAAATTATTGTTTTTTCCCGCCTTGTCGGGTTTTTAAACAATTCAATTATTTCTGCTACTCAGGTCTGATGAAGCTTATGCTGAAAGCGCTAACCTGAGGTGCACCAAATAAACTTCTGTTTTTAGTTTTACATCTATGTGGATTTTATTTATATTATTTTGGTTGAAAGTATTCCTGACTGCTGGACTGTCTTAATACTTGGATTGGATTATCGTATGCATTTTCGATAACATTTTCATGCTATATGTGTGCCCCTTCATTGCTTTGCTCACGCTGCTTGTTGTTTTTTATCTTTGGAATTGGACTTTGGTTATAGCAGCGAGGGCATTAACTCCGTGTGAGTTTACTCTTATTTCATTGTTACCTAAAGCTTTTATCTCATACGGAGGCATGATGGAAGGAGGACCAATACCAGTCGAGTTGCCGTATGCCATACCAGGAAGGAGAGACGTGCATGATACGCCACGTCCGGCGTTGGATCGTTTCGCTGACTGTATGAGGTCAGATAAAAATCCATTAGAGCTGTTTGAAGGAATAGGACATACTGCAGAAACCGAAGCTGTATTTGACAGAGAAGGACTATGGAACGCTTTTGAAAAGTTGGAAGCTGATCTTTTTAGACTTAAGAGAATGCAGACACAGCGTCAGCATTTTGATGTTTGTATTCAAAGGCGCTTTATACCTAGGGGCTTACGGGTTCTTAAAATGCCTACAACGGCTACACAGTATCCAGAACTATTGTTTGAATGGCAGAAGTTAAATATTGAGGTAAGCCTCAATTACATGAGACTAATGAATACGTTCTTTGCTCCTTTAGAGGAGAAGTTACGTTTGGACATATTAGAGCAACGCACAAGCATATTTTCTAGTTTTCCAATTACTGCAGTGGATAATTATTGTAACATTTTGCTGGATAATGTACTGCAGTATGAAAGAAAGTTATATAATCAAAAGAAAGCTAAATTACAAAGAGATATCACTGACTTTAATTTGGGACATATCTTCACTTGGCCTAGGTGGACTGAAAGCAATAATGGCCGAGTTACAGTAACAGGGACTAATGGTATGAAAAGGATTGTTAATATCTCTGATGTTCAGAAGGTTGATGCAAATAATTTAAGGGGTAATGCCTCTGTTATTAATAGTAATATTGCCATTGATATAGCTACCAGTGAAGCTGGTAATCCTATTACTGGTAATATTCATCCTTCTGTAAAAGAACATGGTTTATTTAGTGCTGGTCAACCTGATTTACAGACTGTTAATGAGACAGTTACTTCATCACTTACTGAACTAAATAAATCAGAACAGGTTGTACGTAGGAAGGTTCCACAGCAGACTGTTTTATCTCCTACATTTGTAGATAACTCATTTAGTACCCCTGTACCTTTGACTCAACAGAATCCATCTACTAGTGGAACGTTTAATAAAGAACACCCTTTCCCAATCAGGTCTATAACAAGAGAAGGGAGAACACGCTCCATGAGTCGGGGCGACAGAAAAGGAAGTTCTCCCCCGACCATGTACAAACCCAAAGCATCAAGAAAATGTGGGAGGGGAGGAAAATAACATAGTATGTAATTTATCTAGTTACAACTTGACAGTGGATGAATTGAGAGTGCTTTCAAAGGGACTTACGTTTATTCCTACTACATTTAGTAAACTTGATGAAACTTTACGTGATTTCAAGTTATTTATTCGTCATCTGTCACTAAAAATCGAGTTCCAAGATAATGGTACAGTTATGACACAAGAGATAAGGAAACCTAGCACTTATGCTAAACAAGTTCAACCTTTAATAGCAGCTTATAGTAAGCTGGTTGAAGATGACCTTTACCGTTTGGGTCAGAAAGATACTATATATAAAAAGAAGTCGTTTAATCTCACATATAATGAGAGACAAGCGTTAAGGAGACTACGTGACAATTGTAATATTGTCATTAAACCAGCAGGTAAAGGAAGTGGACTGGTTATTATGGATACAGAGAGGTATAATAGCGATATGATTACTATGCTTAGTGATACTAGCTTTTATACCCCGCTGTCCATAGAAGAGGTTAAGCCTATTATAGTTAGAATACATAACATGCTAATAGACCTTTTAAAGAATGACATAATAAGTTATAACATGTTCCAGTTTTTGGATGTGCCGTTTCCTTTAATACCTGTAATACAAGGATTCCCCAAAATACACAAAGATAGGTTGAATCCCCCTCTGAGACCTATTGTTGCAAGAAGGGGTTGGACCACAGAACCATTTTCAGTGTATATTGAACATAAACTTAGACCGGTTGTAAATGGTAATATTTATGTACTAAGAGATACTAAACAATTTTTGTTAGATCTTTATAGGTTCCTTAACACAAATACAGTTGATGGAGGGTATATTTTTGTTACAATGGACGTCCAGTCCTTGTTTACAGTTATACCCAATTCCATTGGTATAGAAATGGTTAGTAGTTATTTGAAGAGGGTTTCAGATTTTCCAGAGGCTGTTGTGGAACTTGTAACATGTTTTTTGGAAGCAGCTCTGGAATCTAATGTATTTTGTTTTGATAAGAATATATTTTTACAACAGGATGGCGTGGCTATGGGCACTTCTTGTGCCAGTAGCTACGCCAACGTGGTTATCGCTGAGAACGAACATAGGTACATGTTTAAAATGGACCATTATATTAAGTCAATCTCATTCTACAGGCGTTTTGTGGATGACCTGTTTTTCTTATGGTCTGGTACATCTCAAGACCTAAGTGATTTTGTTAGGGATATGAATTCTTCTACTCATTTTCTTAAATTCACAGTTGAGTGGTCTAAAGTAAAAATTCCATTTTTAGATATATATGTTGAAAGGTTGGAAAATGGTATGGTTAACACCGGCCTATATAGGAAACCTTGCCATAAGAACATGTTGCTTCATCATAATAGTATGCATCCTGGGTATATCTATAGTAACATAGTTCGTGGACAAGCGCGCTTGTCCAGATATACCCCAAATGACCTAGAGTTTAAAGAAGGGTTGTTTGACCTTAGACAGAGACTGATGGAACGTGGATATAATGATCTAGATTTAGAGAAGGGAATGGTAGATTTACAACAATTAAGAGGTGGAGTAGCTGCCCCTTACTTCTCTGATTATGTCCCTGAACCAGTTGGACTACAAAATACTGAAGTTCAAGTTGGTAGTATTGGCTATCCCATTTATTATACTTGTGATGTGGGAGATATTAAAGATATTATTAAAGCACACTGGCATATTTTGTCAGTAGACCCTAGAATTAAACAACTTGTAGGGGATAGTCCTAGGTTCATATACAAGAATAAGAAGAACCTCAAGAGGTTATTGTGCTATCCGACAAATAGTGCTACTGGAAAATCTGAAGGAGTAAATATTACCACTCCCTGTAATTCATGTAATTTCTGCTCTTTTATAGATTCAGAAGAAGTATTTATTCATCCCTCAGGTCTTGGGAGTTTCACAGCATCTACTAGAGGGAACTGTATGTCCCAAAATGTGGTTTATTTGGCTTTATGTAGTGGCTCAAGATTCTATATTGGTAAAACCAACAGATGCCTTAGGGATAGGATGTAGGAGCACGTATATCACATTAGAAAAGGTACCATTTCTAATGCTTTAGCTAAGCATGTTAGAGATTGTGGACATGAACACTCATTTAAATTTAGGATCTTACAAAAAATACATACCACTATTAGAGGAGGAGATGTAGGCACATTCACTGAATCAAGAGAAACAACATGGATTATAAAGTTAAGATCAGATAGACCCCCTGGTTTGAATGGTAAAGTGCCAATCAAACCTTTTTTGAAAATGAGGAAACTAAAGATTTAAATGCATTGTGTGTTTATATATATGTGCATACATGTGTTATACACATTTTTATGTTTGTGCATACATTTACATATTATGTTGAGGCAATGTATATATATATATATATATATATATATATATATATATATATATATATATATATATATCTTTTTTGTGCTTTTGGTATAACAGAATGTGAGATATATGTTGAGTAGGTATGCACACACACATCTATTTTTTATATTTTTATATGTTGTGGGTATATGTTTGTGCATATATACATTTATATATATATATATATATATTTTTAGTCTTATATGTTTTTTATTCATTTATTTTTATTATTTTTTATGGGAAGTGATTGTATGTGTATATATTTTTCTATACATAAGTAGATAAGCTAATAGTGTTTTAAATATGTTCATGTAGTTGTATGATGTGAGTTTTTATTTATGGCTATGAGATTTAATTGGGTAATTAGTTAATTGAGTTCTAAATTATTGTTTATTCCCGCCTTGTCGGGTTTTTAAACAATTCAAATATTTCTGCTACTCAGGTCTGATGAAGCTTATGCCGAAAGCGCTAACCTGAGGTGCACCAAATAAACTTCTGTTTTTAGTTTTACATCTATGTGGATTTTATTTATATTATTTTGGTTGAAAGTATTCCTGACTGCTGGACTGTCTTAATACTTGGATTGGATTATCGTATGCATTTTCGATAGCATTTTCATGCTATATGTGTGCCCCTTCATTGCTTTGCTCACGCTGCTTGTTGTTTTAAACTTTGTATCTTGACAAAATCTTGGCAATCCCTATGGATTTTCTTAGTTTTGGTTACCTGCAACTTGTTTTCAAACAGTTTAATGCTGTCCAAAACGTCCGCACACTTATTTTGATGGAACCCAGTAGTATATTGTTCCAATTCTTTTTGTATTTTCTCTATGTCATTACATAATAGCTGTTCAACAGGAGAGAAATGTTCCATTGAAAGCTACATATAGTGATAGCTAGTCTCTATATTAATCTGTTGCCACCATGCAAGTAATTCAGGGAACATCTTTCTTTGTGCTGGCATGCATAGCACCCTCATGCCTCTTGGTATTATTTTAAACTGCAAGAATGCCTCCTTATGAAACCTCTGTCATTGTAACCATTTCAATTTCCGTGCTAAGCCATCAAAAGCTTAACAAATTACTAAAGGTTTCATAATCATTTCTTTCCCTCACTGAGCTTAAACTGGTGGAAGCTCCTTCATTATTTAAGTCCATATTGAGCAAGGGATTCCGGCCAAGCACCATATCAAGTTTAAATATGTCCTTACTTGTATTCAGTTGTAGTTTATGAGGATGGTAACCAAGTTCAATATCTTCCATTCTGTGTTCAGCCATGTGGAAAGAAAAAAAAGCCCCAAGAATGAACCAATGAATATAAAAAACTCACTACCTCTCCTTAAGGACTCACTTACCAAAAACCAATGAAAATACAAGAAAACAGTCGAGTTCAAACTGGTTGTCATGAACATGTATTCCATAAAAACAAATAAAACCCTTTGTCAGACAATATGGTAACATTCATGAAATCTCTTTAAATACATTTTGAAAAATATAACTACCAATCATTTCACTGCCCTCCTTTTCCTTAGGGCTGGTCTTAAAGGTATACAGGTATTTAGCCCTGGTGGATGGTCTGCTCCTAGCTCTATGATCCAGTGTAATTCATTGCATTCTGTAAAGTTCAATATGTCCCCCCCTTACTCATGTGAGTGACCTGTACTACCATGAATTTAAAAGTATGTGCTGGATTCTTAGAAATATGCACATATAGAGCATTATGTTCATCTTTTTGTCTAATACTATGCAAATGATGTTGTATCCTGGCTTTCAATTTACAGTTAGTTTTTCCCACATAATAACTAGGGCATGACTGACATATCGCTAAATGTGCCACATTTTCTGTGTGGCAGTCTGCATATAATTTGAAAGCATGTTCCTTTTTAGAAATAGATTTTTTTAAATGTTAGAATAACTAAAGATGTAGGAACAGGCATGTCAACTTCTTCATACAAGAAAAACTGCTGGAGAAACCACTACCTGGAATTTTCAAGTATGCACCCCAGATGCACATTTAAGAACATTGTAGTGGGACAGGGTCTACGTACATCGCAATTATGCACTGAAGAAGCTAATTTTGAAAAAGAGCTGGAGAGTTTACAAAACCACGCGGTACAAAGGGGTTATACACATAATTTATTGCAAGCAGGGTTAGATATAGTGAAGAGAGATTAGTGACCAGGTTTAAAGCCCATAGGACACAAAGGCATGAGGATAGTACGATGACACAAAAAAGTAACAAACATAGGATTATTCTACAGTATAGTAACATTCCTGAGCTCCAGACTGCTCAGTTAGGCAGCCTGGATAGGGAAGGGAGTTAACTCCACCATTCCAGCCCAGAGATCTGTGTGGTGACGACTGCAATTGCCTGCAGGCTGGACCAATTGCAGGAGGCTCCAGTCTCCTCACATCAGACTGTGACTGAGACCACAGCATGTGCAGATCAGGGAAAACAGCTG
>NC_056743.1:1858989352-1859005945 GCF_019279795.1 Protopterus annectens | reverse complement strand
TTGTACTGTCATGTGTGTGTGTACAGCAGGCACATGGACATCACATCCACTGTAATGCTTACAGATACTGGTGGCTGTTATGTACACTGGGTGAGATGTTTACCTCATGTCTTTTGTGCCATTGGGATGTGTGCTGGGTGGGACAGTCCTGGATGGCTCCCTGTCATGGTCACCCTCTTTAAACACATCTCTGCCCATCCATCTCTGGCTGATTATACTGTGTTCTCCTACATATATATATATATATATATATATATATATATATATATATATATATATATATATATATATATATATATATATATAGGTACATAGGTAGGCAATAGGCTATCTGCCTGAAGGCATATATTAGTATGGCCAGAGTGTGCAGCTATCACCACCCATGGAGTTAGTTCCCTAGGCCTCTGTGTAGTAGAGCTGATGAAGTGATCCATGGTGTGACAGTTCAGTTTCACATACACTCATCAAGGCTCCTCTGGAAGAGTGTCAGTGAGGGACTCAGCTTAATGTAGGTTGGGAGGAAGCCTGTTCCAAAGAAAGGGAAGTCTGTGAGTTATTAATGTATCCCACCAACATGTTCTATTTATTGTTGTGATGATGATATCCCTAGAGCATGTAGTACAGTGAGCTTGGGGTTACTTCAGATAGCACATGTACATCTGTTCTGCATTGGACATGGACCTGTCTGTTGGGCAGAGATCACCTGAGTAGACAGTATGCAGCAGAGTACAGATTGAGTTAAATTCTGTCTTGTTGCATGGGGCAACTGTTTGAGGCCAGTAATGCTCTTGTTGAGGTACATCAGTGGTGTTTAATGCTGCTGAAGGTGCTTAGTCAGATTTATCGCAAGTGTGTTGTGGTACTCTATGATGGGTCTAATGACTGATGAGTAGAGTGTACCTCCTTTGACCTACATGCAAAGACCTTGGCAGTTTGTGGGAACATATAGCATCATTTTCTAACCACTTTGTGAATGTGTTTCTGGAAGTAGTGATGACTATCCACATGTGTCCATAGATCCCTTATTATTACCTCCATATTTAGGGTGTTGGCACCTATGTGGTATTTGTATGACTGTAGCTCGAGCTCATAAGTTTGACACCACATCTGTCTCACTGAGAACCTTTTTAAGGATGTCTCTGTTGTCCCAAACATCGATTATGACAGCCTTTTTGCAGTCATCCACAAACCTTGCTAAACATAGCCCTCGTGTTTGACTGTATTTCTGAAAAGTATACACCAGACAAGAGAGGTCCCAGGACTGAGCCATGGGGGACAGCAGTTGTTACCAGCAGACAAAAGCAGACCAAAGCAGACACCCAAAAATCCACCACCTCAAAACATAACACATGCAACACATACTTCAATAAATCAGTGTGTCAAACAATCACAGCCCTTAAGGCCAAACACCATGCCTGATACACTAGTAATAGGTGACTCTATAGTCAGACACACTGACATTCCACTTACCAGGCTGAACAAGGAGAGGGTAACAGTGAGCTGCTTATCGGGAGCTAGGATCCACCACATAACACACGCACTCAGGTCACTCCAAAGCAAGTACAAATATGACTCCGTCATTGTCCATGCCGGCGTGAATGACCTGAGACGTACCTCCCTGGACTACATGAAAAGCGACATAGAGGAGCTCTCTGATTATGTAGCCCAGGCTGGTATGACCCTGACCCTGAGCAGCATCTTGCCCTCGCCAAGAATGATGCCACAATACAAAGACAAGATGATCAGCTTTAATAATTGGCTCAAATACTGGTGTCATTCTAGGGGGATCCAATGTCTGTCTGCTTGGGATGACATGCTGGACAAGCCATGCTGCTTCGCAAGGGATGGCTTGCATCTGTCACCACTGGGCTTCCGGATATTGGCTAAGGCTCTTGCCTCCCCCATAGTGCCTTTTTAGGCAAGGCTCAAAAGACAAACCCACCTCCTTAGAAAACAAAAATGGAAAAAATTAAGGGTAATGCTGCTCAACGCCAGAAGTCTAAATCTCAAGATGCAGGCTCTCGAAGCACTCCTCAGTATGGAGAACATCGATGTCTGTGCTACCAGGCTATACCTCGTATCATGCTTTTCGGCCCCAAAACTCAGGCCAAACCAAAAAGGGAGGGGGAGTGTCCATATTCATCAAGGACACCCACACCTCCAGGTTAGTGGCAACACATGAAGCATCAGAGACCATCCAGGTGCAACTAACCATAGGCAAAACTGCTATACAACTGGTAGCATGTTACAGACCACCCTCCCAATCTCAGGAACCCCACTCAGCCTTCCTGAAGACATTGGAGGATATGAATGTCTCACCAAACACCATCATATTGGGAGACTTCAACTACCCTAACATAGACTGGGTGCATTATTCTAGCCCAAACACCCTAGCCCAAAGGTTCCTGGAATTCATAGATTCAAATGCAATGGAACAGCTAGTCACCTCTCCCACAAGGGGAGATAATATACTAGACCTGATCATCACAAACATGGGGACAAAGTGCTCCACACCGGAAGTATACCCCTCACTAGTGAGATCTGACCACAAACTAATCACCCTGGATATACATATCCCACCTCCACCCCCATCACAAAAGACTACAGTGAGAAACTTCTCAAAAGCCGACTTTACACTTCTTAAAACTGAGATGGTATCCTTTAAGTCCACTGGGCCAGTGGAAACCACATCCCACAATGCAGAATCCTTCACAAATGCTTTCTACGGACATCTCCAAGAATGTATGGATAATGAAATCCCAAATAAAACCAAGACTCTCTCCACCAAGGGCAGGCATCCTGTCTGGTGGACCCCAGCCATAAACAAATTGTATAACAAAAGAAGGAAGCTACTGCATGACAGAGCAAAATCCCATAAAGAGAAGGCATCTCTGATCAGCACTAGTAGAAAGCTAAGTTCTCTCATAAAAACATCCAAGGCCAACTTTGAGAGAAACATCGCTATGGACACTAAAGATAACCACAAGGCCTTCTTCAGCTATGTTAGAAACCTGGGTGGAAACCCTCAGATATGTTCAGAGTTAGTTCACAATGACAAAAAATACACTGAACCCACAGATATTGCCAACATTCTGGCAGACAGGTTCAGTGCAAATTTCTCCCCTTCCTCACCCCCAAAAGAAGAAATACTTATCCCAGCTGAATGTAACCTCCCTGTCATCTCAGATGTCCAGGTGAGAACTGCCCTCAGCAAAGCTAAAAACACAGCATCAATGGGACCTGACGGTATCCCGGGTTGCGTGCTACGTGAACTCCAAGAGGAGCTAAACCCACACATAAAAATGCTATTTAACCTTAGCCTTACTACAGGATATGTACCTGAACACTGGCATACAGCAACTGTAGTCCCACTCCACAAAGGAAGCACCTCTACAGACCCTGGTAACTACCGCCCCATAAGCTTAACCAGCCTGGTCTGCAAAGCTATGGAGAGAATCATTATGGAACTCATAAACAGAGACATTGGGGAATTACAGACACTTGATCCCACCCAGTTCGGCTTTGTAAAGGGCAGATCCTGCCTTTTGAACCTGGTTGATTTTTTCGAAACAGTCACTAGAGCCATTGACGAGGGCAAAGCAGTCCATACAGCCTACCTGGACTTGGCTAAAGCTTTTGACACAATACCCCACTCTGGCATCATAGACAAGCTCAACAGCTTAAATGTAAATCCATATGTCACAAGATGGGTGGCAAACTGGCTAAAGGATAGAACCCATAAAGTCAAAATCGCTGGAGCCATGTCAGACTCAAAGCCAGTCACAAGTGGTGTCCCACAGGGCTCTGTCCTGGGACCCCTCTTGTTCGGCATTTATTTCTCAAATGTGAAAGCAAACATGGGAGGGTTGTGGCTGACAAAGTTCGCAGATGACTGCAAACTAGGTGCCATAGTCGATACACCAGCTGACACATACATCCTACAGAAAGGCCTCACTGAAACGGACAACTGGTGCCGGAGTCATGACCTTAAACTAAATGCCAAAAAATGTATAGTCATCCCCTTTGGGAAAAACAAAGTACCCACAAATTATCACATAGACAGTAACCCACTGAGAACAGAAAACGTAATCAGAGACCTGGGGACCCAAGTCGATAGTGACCTCTCATTTGACACCCACGTTGCCAAAGTGGTTAGAAAGACTTTCTACCTTGCCCACCTTATCATGAAGGGATTCACATCCAGATCAAAGGAGGTCATTGTACCCCTATACTCCTCCCTTAACAGGCCCATGATTGAGTACAATGCCCCATTTGGTATGTACCTTACCCGGCACTTGCAACAGCTAGAGAGACCCCAAAAGTACCTCACCAAGAGGATCAAGGGTCTCCAACATATGTCATATGCTGCCAGACTAAAGAAACTCCAGCTCTATTCAGTAGCATACCGCCTGCTCAGAGGTGATCTGTGCCTGACGTACAAGGCCATGTCCAATCAGGAATTGATGGACATGCTCCACCTCAAAAAATCAAAATCTATCAGAACCACGCGAGCTAAAGATTTAAACCTCAGCACAAATATAAATAGGACATGCTGGAGGGACAGATTCATAACTCAGAGGCTTCCCATACTCTGGAACAGAATCCCAGTTCATGTTAGGCAGAGCCCCTCACTGACTCTCTTCAAGAGAAATCTTGACGAGTGGATGGGAGATCATAGGTTTACCCCAGGGGTCATCTCTGTGTCACTACTAGACAGAGGCACAGTAAAGTAATTCTATTATGTAAGGGGGTCTTCACTGTGTCACTACTAGACAGAGGCACAATATTCTAAATCTATTCTGTACACTTTTGTACCATTACATGGGGTGGTGAAAGCCACATCACTATGGCTAGGCTTATAAATGCCCCAGGGCAGACAGCCTAGTACCAAACTATGAAACTATGAAACAGGAGACCACAATTCTTACCTTGTGGGATCTATCTGTGCCCCTTGGCAATCCATCAGATGACATACTTGTTTATGCACAAGTTGTTGATTTTGTGGATACAACATGTGTGTGGGATGTTGGAAAAGGGCTTTTCAAGATCTATGTAGGCCGTGTGTAGCTCATTTCATTGATGCATGTCCTGGGTGACTGCCTTGAAAACTGTCTAGCAGGTTTAGGAACCATGATCTGCCCCTGACCAAACCAAAATGGGTAGGGTTGGGTGTTTGTAGGCTCTCAATAACTCTGTTTATGAGTTCCATAATGATGGACTCCATGGCCTTGCACATCAGGCTTATTAGGCTTATAAGACAATAGTACCCATGGTCTGTTGTGCACCAGCACTCGTGGAGTGTGCCAAACATTGCTGTAACCCATTCAACAGTTTCATATCCTGTACAGACGGTAAGTTTCAACAGACTGTTCAGGTGCAGGGTCTGTTTGTTTTGGAGTTCACATATGACACAGCCAGGGAAACCATGTTATCCCATACACACCATGTTTTTAGGTTTGGAAAGAGCTGTTTAACCATTCTATATGTGATTTCTGGGTTTTCACAATCTCCAGGTATGATAATGGGCCCTTTTGTCAGTGAGAAGGGGGTAAATATGTATGAACGTGTCTGACAAGATGTTGGCAATGTCAGTCATGTACATGTATTCATTTACAGTTTGCACTGACTCAGAATATATATCAGTTTACATTGATATTTATGACATAGCGAAAGACAGCTTCATGGTTCTCTATGGACTCTTTGATCATGGCTTGGATAATGTTAGGAGTGCTCATTGTTTCTTGATGATACTGATCGGAGTATTATTGATCTTCTTTGGTTTTTCACTTTCTTTGAACAACTTAAGTACTTGGAGTACATAGTTTGATTATGCAGGTGTCCAATATATTATATGGGTCTGTTTTCATATCAGTGTGTGCACAAGGCAGGATTGGTGAATAGTGACAAGTGTCTGGAGTAAGAACTGCAACTGCCAGATATGTGTGGCCCACTGCTGTACTCAGACATGGCCTAAGTGTGTGAGCATGTCCAGTATGAGCATATATACTATATGTGTGTGAAAATCAAGTTGGTTTTTACTTCAGGGATCACCTTTGTGTTGTACATCGACAGGAAGCACAGTGTGCCTGCAGGGCTTCCATGAATCATTCTACATACAGTGGGGACATACAGTTGTACATTTCTACCCGGGGGCATACCTGATTGTTACTGTGGGTGTACATATGATGAAGGGTTCACCTGACACTTATACACATTTGCTAGGCCTGCACTGCTATGTCAGGTACTCCATTTCAGTATGCACTGTTGCCTATCGTACTGGCTTGAGGCATACCACTGCACTACAGACCTTAGCTTCCAATTACACGCATATTAGTTTGTGACTTCATAGCCTACCCAACCCACATCACACTGCCTGGCCTGCTGTTATCTGTCTGCATAGGCCTGGGGAGAGGTTACTCATATGCCTCTTCAGAGGGCATGATACAACATTTGTTTGTGTTTGCGTTTGTCTACATTTATCCTGCTGGCTGTGACTGTTAGGTATGTGACCCCCCCCCAACTGGTATGTGTGAGTGAGTTAAGTTGTGTCTGTGCCAGTGAAATGCTGTCATGGCTTAGTAGTTCAGTGCTGTGACTATAGTGCACAGTATCCTGAGTTCGAGCCCTGTCACTGCTTTTTATTTTCCTGCTGGGCAGACCAGACTGCTTAAGGAACAGTAAAGCAGGTGTGAGCGTATTTACCCGACTTTGCTCAACTTTGTCCGACCTTGCCCGACTTTGCCCAACATTGCCCAACATTACTCAAAGTTGCACTGGTTAGCACGGTGAGCAGCTACACGCAATTGTATTTAAATATGCTCAATACTGGTAAAATGTGCATAGCAGTGCTTTATATTGCTTAAATTAGGGCACTCATGCCTCAGGTGGTGCTGCAGGGCTGCCTATGTTGGATGCACATAGTACACTCCCTATACATGTTTGAAAACAGGTAGTGTCAAGTTAGGCATCCCTTTTACTGTATGTGTGAGTCAGCGAGAGGTGTCATTTCCAGGGTTCCTACTGAGTCAGTGTATGTGCTATGTGTTGCCTCTTTGCCAAGGCCAGGGCATACTGGGCACACCTCCTTCTGCCTACTGGGGCAGGCTCAGGTTGTTCCTCCTCTGAGTCACACTGTGCCTGTGCAGGCCTTGGCAATGGTGGGGGGCTGTTTGGCCCTGCCCCATGCTGTTCCTGCTGCAGCTGTTTTCACAGGATCATATTGTGCAGCATGGCACATACCATGACAATTTGGGTACATGTAGTTGGTGAGTACTGCAAGGCTCCACCAGATGTGTCCAGGCACTGGAACCGTATCTTGAACATCCCAAACACATGCTCAATAATGTTTCTTGTTTGTGCATGTGCCTCATTATGGAGTTCTTGTTCGGGTGTGTGTGCATTTCTGATGGGTGTCATCAGCCACGGCTCCAGTGCATATCCAGCATCCCCCACTAGGTGACCATCAGGGATGTCCCCATTGGCAAATCTCTGGTACAGCTGTGTCAGATGCCAGATGTGGGAATCGTGATAGCTTCCAGGGCAGCCAGCACACACATTCATTATTATGTCTTGGGCATCGCACACAAACTGGCAGTTGATGGAGGGGAAGCCCTTGTGTTTGATGTAGACCCTACCCCGCTCACTGGGTGGTGCTTTGATGTGTATGTGCATGCAGTCTATTGCACCCACTACCTCAGGGTATTCTGCTATTTGGTGGAAAAGACGCATATTGCTGGCCAATGCCTCACGGGAATTGGGGAAATATACGTGCTCACCGACATGTGCTGACATGGCATCCAGGAACTGGTGCAGTACCCTCGATGCTGATGCATGTGAAATCCCCATCATATCACCAGTTGGTCTCTGGAAGGTACCTGTAGCTAGTATTCTTAGGCCAACACATACCTTGGTATCCACTGGGATGGGTTCCCCTCTGCTGGTTCTGTGTGTGAGGCGTGGCCGGCACAGCTCAACAATTTGCTGCAGGAGGTCTCTGTCCACCCTATAGCGCTCCACTATCTCCAGCTCATGTAGCCCCTGGTAGGTTACCCTGGGTCTGTACACTCTTCTCCATCTCCTCACTGTGGGTTGCTCAGCAGCATTCACAAAATCACCACCCTCAGCACCTTGCACATGTTGGTTTATGATAGCAAGAGCAGCCCCTAACATTTTGTCTGACTTTAAAGTTTTTAAGCTTTCCCTCTTTGTATATTGCAGTGTTGCAGAGTTCTTGGGAAAAAGACAGGGAAGAATGCCGTTTGCAGAGTTTAAAGTGCTGGGCTGGGCTAGGCTAGTCTGCTGCCTGTGTAATTGGCTGATTCTGATATATTTCACCTGGCAGCTCTGCTAGTTCTCCTTGGTTAACTTCCTAGTACTTCTTTTCCTTCCTTTTCCCTTTCTGTTTCCGCCCAGTGCAGCGCTGCGCAAACAAGCGCAAACACGCGCACATGCGCGCACACGGGTGCACACGCATGCACACTCTGTGTGCCCTTTTGCAAGAAATTTCAGATATTTTTACGACGTACACTTTTGGTTTCTGGTTTTCAAAAAAGACAACTGTAGACACGCCTCTTGCAATCCTGAGCAACTCAGGGCAAACACAGGACATTGTGCTCCAGTAAGCATACAGCCTTTCTGACATGCCCCCTCATGATGTCACCTATCTTCTACTCTACTACTCACCTACTCCTACACTTACACTCTTGGGACATGGCTCACATGCTGGGGAAAATTGGGATTCACTAGCCTTATCCTCATTTGCATAGGATTGCCTACTAATGCTTGGTTACATCTCTCACACTGAGCTTCCCCCCCTTAGCAACCAGTACTCAGTGGCCATGTTGTCTTCAGCCTGCCATTCACCTGCATGGCAGGATAAGCTTTTTAGTGAAAATGCCTATTTTTGGCTATTTTGAAATTATTTTATTGCTTTTTTTTAAGTGCTGCTGCGCTATGCTTAAACATTGGAGATCGGGGAAAAACAAAATTAGATTTTAATAATTTTAAACATTTAAAAATGCCAATGGCCTTATGTTTGGCCATTGGCATGCTTCCTCAGCTGGATGCATCCTTTATTTGGAGCTGTCATAGCTCCGTTTAGCAATTTGCAGAATGGTACTCCATTACCAACAGAGTACATTTCTGCAAATCTTCCACGGACAGGTTAGTGTTTCCTGGATTGCAAATTTACCTCATTTGCATAGCTTTCAGCAGCAAATGAGGTAATTTGCATACCATGATGCTGTCCATGCAAGAGTAGCTTTAGAAGCTCTCATGCACGCCCCTGTCGGCTGTTGCTGGATTACTCGGCAGACATATTGGCTGTCTGACATCTTACTCTACTCTACAACTCCGTGCAAGCTTTCGTAAATCTGGCCCTATAACTTTATTTAAGCTTAAATAACCATAACATTAGACTTTCAGGTGGCTAAATGACACTGTTTCATTGTGTCAATGAAACTCCCAAGATAAAACTTGTTTTATACTAATTTTATGTATAATTGCAAATGTTCCTTCATGACTGTTTACAACATTTCTATTTTTATATTTTATAATGTATTTGTTCTTAGTATGTAGCTTTACTGTTCTACTTTGTATATTACGAGTTTTCTGTAAACTGGACATTTTGTGTCCAAGCCTCCAGTGAAAAAGTGTTTACTGCCCAGACAGGAAAACAGGAAGGAAAGTAGATTTAGCTTCATAAAGTGTGCCAGTTAGTTTCCAGCAGTGTTAACCCTTTAATAGCACAGATACAACACCCCTTTCCCCATCATTCATGTGTAAACAACTTCTTGTATAAAACTAATTTTTTTTTCTGTGTAGGTGAATGTTTAGTTCCCTTGAGTAAAAGTTTGAAAACGTCAAACTTAATACTCATTTTGTAATTGGGGGGGGGGGGGGTCTGGGTAGAACCATGTCTTAAGTGAAGGTAGAACACATTATTTCTTTCTTGTTTGTTTTTTAAACACAACTTTATTAAATTGTGTTCTCTTAGGAAAAATACTGAATCAGCACTGTCTAGCATAGTCAACTATGTAAGTAGGGTATCATCAGATAAAATCTGAAGAAAGTAGTACCTTTTAGTGTGGTGTAGAGTGTTAAAGCCCTCTCGATGTCCCAAATGACTTGGGATTGGCTATCAATCAGTCCAGGTACTAGAAATGCCACTGACGGGAAGTGGCAATAAGTGATGGCTACTGGTTCACCCATCAAGAGGGAAATCTCATTGGAATGGTTGGGTTCTGATTTTCTTCTGTACTAACTACTAGCAGAGGCAGATGATGTGACAGTAATACAGGTCAAGTCATATCCCTGGTCACAAGAAGCAATGCTTGTGAGCCATAGCCTGATTTAGAAATGTAGATGATAGCTTGCATAGTCCATTTGGTCAATATTGTGTGTCCTGCTCAGAAAGTATGCATACCAGGAATTCATAGGTGCAGGGAGTTGACTGATAAGCCAATGCAGCAATAGTTCCTTTATGACTGCCTAGATGACATTTCCTGCAGAGGTAGGTTCACTCTCCCAGCACCACTTGCTGCAAGGGTAATTGGCTTTATTACCCATATTCTTTGAAAAACAGAGATCCCCCCGTATGGCGAGGTGGGATGCAACTGGTGGTTCAGTGGTGAATGAGTGGGTCAAGGGACTAAAAGAGTGAAGCGTTTTTGCTTCACAAGCATGAAAGAAATACTCAGGAGAAAAAAATAAGAACATATGTTTTCTGTCATCACATCAACAGAGGATAGCTTTCTATGGACTTCTGTCACCATCACTTGCACAGTTCTAGATTACTCAACTCATCGTCAACAAGATTATTAGATGTTGCCTGTAACAAGTATGTTGGAACCTCTCAGGAAAGCTTATATTTTCCTGGTTTACAAACTGGTTGTCTCTCTGCAACTTGCCCTAATTTGATTGTTGTGTCTCCTCGCAGATGTAGCATGGTTAATGACCTTCTTAAAGGCCATAGGACCTAAACAATTTCACTTACTCCAGGAATTCATTTAGGACAAAAACGGTAGTTTCTCAGGCTTGATCTTCATATGCAAAACTCCAGGTTGTGTGTTTATAAAAAATGTTGTTTCCAGCATTGTTTGTCTGAACGTTTGCTTGCAGATATGGCAACAATCAAGTCCAACCTTCCTGACATAAATATTGTTGCAGGAGACAAACTTGCCTTCATCTGATGACTAATTCTGTAATTAAGCAAGCCATAATAGTGCTGCTTCCACCGTCTTACCTTTTTTACATCCCCTCAAAGTCTCTACAGTCTCATTTATTTATTTATTTATTTTATTTAAGATTTGTTAACCGGGAAAGTCCGACTTGGAACTAAACCAATTTTCAGTGGAGGCTGGGGGAGAAATGCTCTAGATGCATGTCTTTGTAATGTGGGAGGAAACGGGAGCATGTGTTTTTTGAAAGTTGTGTTACCATTCTTTAGGAATTTGATGTGTTGAAGTTTTTGGTAGGAGTTGTTAGGAATTGTATGTTTCCTAACTTGTTTCATGTTTCTACTTTATTGAACTAAAAAGGTGGTTTTCGACATCTGAGAAAATCATAAGATTTGAAAAAATTGGTTACAAAAGATTGTTAATGAGAATTAACATATTATTTAGTCTAAAATGAACCACCAAGGGATGAATTAATGATTTGTTTTGCTATTTTTGTCAGTTTGTTGCATATTAGTTTTTATTTTTATCATCATTTTTATTTTTTTCATTTTTTTTCATTTTTTAGTAATTAAACAAAAGTGGGATGGAACAACTTATGGTTCAGTATCTTGACATTTCTAGACAAATTATTTCTTTATTACAAACGAAACAAAACACAGACAAGAATGAGACTATTACTGACTCCCAAGTTCATAGGTTCATAGGTTCATAGGTTCATACTAGGCTATCTGCCCAAGGGCATTTATAAGCCTAGCCCATAGTTATGTGGCTTTCGTCACCCCTTTAGTTTGAATAAAAACTATGCCTATCATTTTGCTGTGCCTCTGTCAAGCAGTGACACTGAAGTAATCCCTGGGGTATATCTGCGATCTCCCATCCATTGGTCAAGATTCCTCTTGAACAAGGCCAGCGAGGTGCTCTGCCTCACATGTACCGGGATTTTGTTCCACAGCACAGGGAGTCTCTGGGTGATGAATCTGTCCCTCCAGCACGTTCTATTTATAACCGTGTCAAGGTTTAAGTCTCCGCCCTTGTGGTTCTGAGGGATCTAGATTTTTGAGGTGAAGCATATTCATCAAATCTGGGTTTGACATGGCCTTATATGTCAGGCACAGGTCACCTCTGAGCAAGCGGTATGAGACTGAATAGAGCTGGAGTTCTTTCAGTCGGGCAGCATAAGACATATTTTGAGACCCTTTATCCTTTTGGTGAGGAACTTTTGGGGCCTTTCAAGCTGCAGCAGGTGTCTGGTCAGATACATTCGAACGGGCATTGTACTTAATCATAGGTCTAATGAGTGATGAGTACAGGGGACGATGACCTCCCTTGATCTAGATGTGAATCCCTTCATGATCAGGTAGACGATATAGAAGGTTTTCCTAACTACTTTAGCAACATGAGTGTCAAGCGAAAGGCTACTGTCAACCTGGGTCCCCAGATCCCTGATGACTTTTTCTGTGCTCAGTGGATTGCCACCTATATGGTAGCTAGGGGTAACCTTGTTTTTCCCAAGGGTATGACTATGCATTTTTGGCGTTTAACTTCAGGCCATGGCACTGGCACCAGTTATCCGTTTCTGTGAGGCCCTTCTGGAGGATATCTGTGTCAGATGTGTTTTCGACTATGGCCCAGTTTGCAGTCATCTGCAAACTTTGTCAGCCATAACCCTCCTGTGTTTGCTTGTACTTCAGAAAAGTAGATGCCGAACAAGAGTGGACCCAGGACTGAGCCCTGTGGGACACCACTTGTGACAGGCTTTGAGTCTGACATGGCTCCAGCAACTCTGACCCTGTGGGTTCTGTCACTTAGCCAGTTTGCAACCCATCTTGTGATGTATGGGTTTACATTCAAGCTGATGAGTTTTTCGATGATACCTGAGTGGGGTATTGTGTCAAGGCCTTTGCCAGGTCGAGGTAGGCTGTATGGACTGCCTTTCCTCATCAATGCCCTTGGTGACTGTCTCAAAAAGTCAACCAAGTTTAATAGGCAGGATCTGCCTTTGACAAAGCCAAACTGGGTTGGATCCAAAGTCTGCAAGTTCCCTATGTCTTTATTTATGAGTTCCATTATGATCCTCTCCATGGCTTTGCAGATAAGGCTTGTCAAGCTAATGGGCGGTAATTTCCAGGGTCTGTGGAGGCACCGCCTTATGAAGTGGGACCACAGTCGCCGGCGCCACTCCTTGGGCAATGATCCTGAGGTGAGGCTAAGATTAAACAGCTGTCCTAACTATGGGTTTAATTCCTCATTGAGTTCGTGAAGCACACAGCCGGGACACCATCCGTCCCATGGATGCTGTGTTTTTGCCTTAGTGAGGGCAGTTCTCACCTGGGCGTTGGAGATGTTTGGGGGCTACAATCCTCTGGAATAGATATCTCTCCTTTGGGGGTGGGGAGAAGTTTGCACTGAACCTGTCAGCCAGTATGTTGGCAATGTGTGTAGGTTCAGTAATTTTCAAATCATTTTGAACTAATTCTGAGCATATCTGGGAGTTTCCTCCTAGGTTTCTAACATAGCTAAAGAAGGCCTTATGATTGTCTTTAGAGTCCTTGGCGATTTTTCTCTCAAAATTTGCCTTGGATGATTTTATGAGAGCTCTTAGTTTTTTACTTATAATGATTAAAGGTGTCTTACCTTTCAAGGATTTTGCTCTATCTTGTAGTAGCTTCCTCCTTTTGTTGTAGAGCTTGTTTATGGCTGGAGTCCACCAGACTGGATGCTTGCCTTTGGTACAGAGAGTCTTTGTTTTGTTTGGGATTGCCTGATCCATGCAGTCCTGTAGGTGCTGGTAGAAGGCATTTGTAAGTGATTCAGCGGTTTGAGTAATGTTTACCACTGGCTCAGGGGCCTTAAAGGAGACCATACTAGTTTTTAGAAGTGTGAAATCGGCTTTTGAGAAGTTTTTCACTGTGGTCTTTTTTGTTTCAGGTGGGGGCGGGATGAGGACCTCCAGCGAGATTAGTTTATGATCTGATCTCACCAGTGAGGGGTATACGTCCGGTGTTGAACATTTTGATCCCATGTTCGTGATGATGAGATCAAGTATGTTTTCTCCTCTTGTGGGGATGGTGACTAGTTGTTCCATGGCATTTGAGTTTATGAACTCCAGGAATCTTTGGGTTAGAGTGTTCGGGCTTGAGTAGTGTTCCCAGTCTATATTAGGGTAGTTGAAGTCACCTAGTATGATGGTGTTTGGAGATACATTTATCCCCTCCAATGTTTTCAGGAAGGCCATGTGAGGTTCCTGAGTTTGAGAGGGTGGCCTGTAACATGCTACAAATTGCAGAGCAGTCTTGCCTATGGTTAATTGCACCTGGATGGTCTCCGATGCATCGTGTGTTGCCACCAACCTTGAGGTGTGGGTGTGCTTTATGAATATGGACACCCCCCCTCCTTTCTTGGTGTTGTCTGGATTTTGGGGCCGGAACGCATGATATGAGGTGAAAACTGTTAGTGCTGGGGTGCTCTCAGGAGCCTTGAACCAGGTTTCTGTCACAGCACAGACATCGATGTTCTCCATATTGAGAAGGGCCTCGAGTGCGTGCATCTTGAGATTGAGACTTCTGGCATTGAGCAGCATTACCCTTAGTTTTTTTCCTTTTTGGTGTTCTAGGGTGGTAGGTTTAGAATTTGAGCCTTGCCTAAAAAAGGCACTATGGGGGTGGCAAGAGCTTTGCCAATATCCGGAAGCCCAGGGGTGACAGGTGCAAGCCGTCCCTTGTGAAGCAGCGTGGCTTGTCCAGCATGTCATCCCAGGAAGACAGACATTGGATCCCCTTTGAATGACACCAGAATTTAAGCCAATTATTAAAGCTGATCATCTTATCACTGTATTGTGGCATCAAGAATGAGACTATTACTGACTCCCAAGTTGAACTATTTACTTTGCACACTCCACCAGGATCAAGTAAAGAAAAAATACCTGGAGAAGCTGCACATAGCAGTTATGCTAGTAGAGTAGGGGGAGCGAACACTAGGCACAGAGGTGAGGAATACAGTAGTTTTGATATGGAAACATTTTTTAGTTCCCCGAAATTTGGTGAGACGACAAACAGGCCACATAATGTTGATAAGGGGAGCCTTAATGAACAGTTACAAAAATTTGAAAAATCAGCTAAGAAGCTTAAATCCTTACAAATGGATAATGTTTTTTTAGCAAGATCCCTGGAACTTAAACAAGTGCCTAGGGGTTTAAGGATCTTTAAAACACCTATGGGAATTGAGGCCAACACTGAAGCCCACCAAAAAATGCTTGATTTGTTTGACAAAACTGGATTAGAACTTATGAAAATTATAATAGGAGAAAATAACAGTAAAATTGGGTTATTGAAGGCAGATTTGATTGCGTTAAAACAAAGTATTGTGACTGATCTACTTTTTGACAGTTACAAACATAAATTTGAGAAAATTAAATCAGATTTAGACAAATTTGTTTCTTTAAGTATGGAAAGAAAACAAAAGAAAATTATTGGGGATACTACTGAATATTCTGAAAACCGTGTATACCCAAAACCTACAAAGGGAGTAATTTTGGGGGATACACTCAACAGGAAAGACACTTACTGTTCAGAACTAGATGAGAGAGAAGAAATGCAAACACAGATGGAAAGAGAAGAGGGGGATGTTTTTTTAGACAATCCACCCCCATTAAGGAGATCAGATTGGATCAGGAACTTGAGCTACAATCAGCATCAGAAAAACTTACAGCACCAAGATGATCAAGAAAGAAAACAGTATTGGCAGAACCCCCAGACAGGGGGCAATTGGAGGGAGAAGGGTGGTCAGAGGACAAACTATACGAACAAAAAGATGAATGTGAACTGGCATTGCAGTTAGAAAAGGTTTCACAAAGTGAAGAGTACAGCATGTTTAATTTGTTGAACTTTACCCTGCCCCCGATGATATTGTTAAGCCCCCTGAGGTACTTTTAAGGACATCGAACAACGAAGAAGAACAGGCAATCGATTTGTCCAATAATCTAGATAACACAATGGATGGTGACCTATACCCTATGACAATCAGTGATGGTATGTTTAACATATATAATTATTCAGACTTGGAGGTGTCATTAGACCATGTATCTTTATTTAAAAAGGGGTTCACTTTTGTGCCCAATTTTAAACAAGACTTGGGCAGGACACTTATTAATTTGAAATTATACACCAGACAATTGAACTTAAAATTGTTTTTTGAGAATAAACCAAAGGTTCCAAGAGAGACACAAAACATTATACCAAAAAGGTCTAGTATATTTACTCCACCTCAAAATCCTATAATTTTAGTCTTTGAAAGACTTTGTACCTCACAAATAAGGAGAACAAGTGTTTTTTGGAAAATGGTTCCAAATAATTTAACTTCAGCAGAAAGGTTCTGTTTAAATGACCTAGTAAACAGCCAACAAAAAAGTTTCATTTGA
>NC_056743.1:1858833986-1858988852 GCF_019279795.1 Protopterus annectens | reverse complement strand
ATCGTCTTACACTGGCCCTTTATTCGGAGCTGACATGGCTCCATTGTGATTTTTGCAGAAACGTACTCAGTTGTCAACTTAGTACATTTCTGCAGCTAAAACGGCTCTTACACGAGCTGCTTTCTGTTTTGTGGATCGCTACTCTACTTCATTTGCATGCCTTTCGGCTGCAAGTGAGGTATTTAGCATATCCACGCCCAGTCCGTGTAAGAGATGTTTTAGCTGGTCTCTTACATGGAGTTTCGGGCTGTTCCTGGATCGCGAGGCTTGCATGGAGTGTTACACATCTCTTACACTCCGTGCAAGCCTTCGTGAATCCTGCCCATTGTCTTTTGGAAATGGGGAAGTGTAATTAATTGGGTATACTAGTGGGACTGCAGTGGCTAGACTTCAAAAAGTTTAACGTAATTGTCACCTAGTAGCAACCTATAAATCTCAGCATTATGCAGTTTGTACTAACCAAGAAAGTGCTGGTCAGTATTTCAGCTGTCTCAGATTCTGACTTAAATTAATTTTAAGTACACAAAATTAGGTTTGCTTAATTTAGTAGGTATAAATAAGACTAATGCTGTTCTATCTTATTTCATTGATGTGCAAGGAAATACGATGGAGCTAATGGAAACTGTTACATAATGCTTTGTTGTCAAGTTGATCTCAATTGAATACCATGTTTGAAAGAATATACTACTTTGGAAGAGAAGGCAAAACCCAAGGGAAATCAGTCTGTAGTTTTTTAGTGTAAAGTTTATGTTTCCTGTATTGAGATGCCTCTCGCAGAGATACCAATAGATTGTGTTTGTGATCACTGTAAGGAAAATAACTGATGATATAATAAATTTAGTTTAAATCTAATAAAATGGCTACTCGACGTTCAGAGTAGTGGGTTTAATTTGGTTTGAGGTAATTAATGTTAATGCAGTTGGCTTGTCGGAGCAGGCAGTTTTGGTACAAATGTCTCACATTAGTTGTGGTGTTGCTGGTTTCAGGAATGGCATCATTTTACTGCTATTGTGTGTTCCAGTTGTAGAAACAATTAGCACATTGGAAATGTAAATGAACTTGTGATAGGAAGCAAAGCCGGCCTTATGCATAGGCCAAGTAGGCAGCCACCTAGGGTGCCACTCTAGCAAGGGAGCTTTTCCAGTAATCTGGATGGCATAGGTAGACCAGGATGGGGGCACTAAGTGATGTTGGGAGGCACTGCAGAGACCTTTGACCTTTGACTGCTGACCAAAGGCAGGCCCTGATAGGAAGTTAAAGATTATGTTGTTGAGATAATGCATTTTTTTCTCCTACTATCTAGGAAATATGCTGAGCTGGGTGTACATTGGGAAGTGAAACTACAGTATATTTTACTACCTTTTAACTTTTCCTCTTAGGGACAGTAGAAGTCTACTCTCCCCCAAAGGATCAGAGCTGCTCATGCTTACAAGAATAAGCCTCTCACATGGTGTTGAAAGTCCAAAACAAAAGGAACTCCAACAAACACAGGTGGGAGCTTACCAAATATGGCCAATGAAAAATACCAATGGCAATAGCAGATAGGTGATGGACAGGTGGGAGGCTACCAAATAAGGTCAATGAAAAACACCAATGGCAATAGTAAATAGGTGATAGACAGGTGGAAAGCTACCAAATACGGTCAATGAAAAACACCAATGGCAATAGTAGATAGGTGATGGACAGGTGGGAAGCTACCAAATAAGGTCAATGAAAAACACCAATGGCAATAGTAGATAGGTGATAGACAAGTGGGAAGCTACCAAATAAGGTCAATGAAAAACACCAATGACAATAGTAGATAGGTGATGGACAGGTGGGAGGCTACCAAATAAGGTCAATGAAAAACACCAATGGCAATAGTAAATTTGTGATGGACAGGTGGGAAGCTACCAAATAAGGTCAATGAAAAACACCAATGGCAATAGTAGATAGGTGATGGACAGGTGGGAGCCTACCAAATACGGTCAATTAAAACCGCCAATGGCAATAGTAGATAGGTGATGCAGTCCTGGTTTACTTGGTAGATGAAAGTGCTTCACTTTTCTGTGATTTAAGGGATTCCCTTATCCACTGTTGTTGTTGATGTTTTTTGATGTTCAGTGATGAAAGACATTGGATTGCTTCTCATTCTGAATAACATCAACAGTCATCTGCTAAGAATGGTTTGCAGCCTGCAGAGTTTGTTTTTTCTGTGTGGGCAATATAGAGAAACTTTAGGATGCCTAAGGCATGCAAGATTCCCCCTCAGGACAGTGTACAAATTTGCTGGGTCTGTGACAAAGGGAGATAATGCCAGCACAGCTATCTGGAATTTTGTAAACAATTATATGTCATTGGTGAATATCAAAATGATTTGTGTAAGATGTTTATGTTATAAATGTATTAGAACTGTATATTATGTGTATATCAAACTGGTTTGTATAGACGTGTGTTAAAAAAATGTAGTTTATAAAGCGCTTGTGCTTAAAATGTAGCTACAGTGTGACCTACTGGAAAAGAACATAAATGTGCATGCACTATTGCAACTGTTTAAAATGTATATATTGTAATAGTGGAAAATGGAATGCAGGAGGTTAACTTCAGAAAAATAGCTGAAATTAAATTACTTTATGACTATGCTATAAAGGATGGTTTTAATGCAGCAAGGAGACACAATGTCTAATACTAGGGTGCTTTCTGTATTGTCTTGGAATTGTTTTATTGCCTTATGACTTCCAGCAGCTGCAATGATCTGAGCAAAAGCCCTTGTCTATGTATTTTCACAGGTAGATGCTAAATGCTGCAAGCTTCTAGCAATGGGGGTTTTGGCTTGGGGAATAGAGGTCAGATGACAAGAAGTGGTGGCATCCTGCAAGAATCCCAGCAGAAATATTTGAGATATTATTTTGAGAAGTCTCTTAGTGAGATGGAGCATTCTGTATTCTGTCTTTGACCTGACCGCAACAACTAGAGAAGATTCAGTCACCACATCTGCCTTGCTCTGTAGTAAGTTCTTAGGTGATAGTAATTGTCTTAGATATAGTCAGGAATATAGCAAAGCTTAGCTTAGATATTTTATTTATTTATTTGAGGCTGTCCTGCAATGTTGTTTTAAATATTTTCTGTGATTTTGAACTCTGATGTTACTGTAAATATATATTTAGTATTGTATTGTTCTATTATTATTTATTATTAAATATATTTAAACATTTAATTGTGGCTGATCTGTCTAGAGATATTTAAATTCTGAGAGTACTTGCATATTTATTTGGTGACATTGCGGGCCACTCATAATAGCCTTGCTCTTGGTCAAACTATCATTTGTATTAATAGTAACATTATACAGTAAGATTGGACACCCTTTGTTAAGGACCTTAAAATAGTTAATAAGGAGTGACTGGTGGCAAAAATAACTACCTTATAGTCTGGGCCGAATGGGGCATAGTTAGTAAACCTGTGCCAGCCTTTTCCAGTGTGTGTGTGTGTGTGTGTGTGTGTGTGTGTGTGTGTGTGTGTGTGTGTGTGTGTGTAAATCAAACCTCAAAGCGTGTATGTGTCAGCTACTTGGGTGGGGACATGAAGCATTGGTTGGACAGAGAGTGTGCTGATGGTCTTGGCTTGGTCACACTCTATAGCTGTGCCAGTTGTTGTTGTTGTTGTTGTGTCTTTCAGCTTTTCCTGGTTAGGGGTCGCCACAGCGAAACTCCAGTCTGCTAATGATTGGTAGTTGATTTTTACATGCCAAGTTACCAGCCCTGATGCACAACCTTCAATGAAGGTACGCCCATTCACGCATGTGTCCATGCAGAAGGCGCTCTAGCTGAGAATCAAACCGGACAGTATCTGACTGTGAGGCGACAATGCTACCGCAGCACCATTGCCAGTGGGGAATCTTATTCAGGATTTGGAGAAAGAGGGAGAAACCAGCCCAAGACTGTATGTGGTCTCTGTGTGCTCTTAAGGGAAATTGCACTTAATGCAGAGAGCTGCATCTGGAAATACTGTGTGTGTACTTTTCACCCACATGTGTACATCCCTCACTGGTACCAGTGGTGAGGATTGAGGCTCCTTGATTACTGGTACAGTGATATGGTGTCACAGGGTCACCTCTCATTCTGCATAAATTTAGAAGCCTTCTTCTTAAGAGGCCTTGCAACTTTCATAAATCAACAGAACCTTTGGTTGCCACTGGGCTTGCAAGACTGCTCCTTCCACACAGTGTCAAAAGTCACTGGGTCACCTCCTATTGTACATAACATTAACAGCCTTTTACTAAGGAAGGCATGCAGCCTGTGAAAGTTGCCTTTCAGTGTCAGTAATAAATAGACAAACACCAATGGGTGCTGCTAGAGAAGTTAAAAAAGCCATCTGCACCACTGGGATTAAAGCCAGTGCTACAATGACAGGAAAAAGACACTTCATGTGTTAATGTAGATCAGTTTTGTTCATGACATTATGTCTTGAGAGTTAATCGCCTTCTTATGGATGAGTAGCTTGCCCTTCATAGACAATTAAGCATTTAAAGTTTATGGATAGTGTTCCTTTCACTGAAGATTGACCTATACTGGCAAATCTAGCACCTAAAATAGAAAAATTATCCCATCCTGTTACAATTACAAACTGTGAACACCAATCGATAGAAAAAATACACGCTCCACACCAGGAAATTTGGAAGAAAACTTTACTGGTGTATCCGGTACCTTGGCTTTTGCCTTCAAGGAATAAATTCTACATCAAGCAGCCATACTTTTATATTATTGCATTAATAGAATAATTACATTAATTAAAATTAATTGAAAATAATTATTCATTTAAATACATTGCCCATGTTAAAGTGAACTTTCTAATACTTTATGCCTTGTGACTGATACTTAGTATCCAGTTCAACGTTTCCATTGCTGATGATCTTAATTCCATATACTTCTATTTAAAAAACCCTCCTCATCTTACATTGGAGAGAAAATATATAGAAATGTATATGACAGAAAAATTATACAACAGAAAAATTAATTCTGCAGAAAACATGACTACCACGTGATAAACAGAACTAATGTGAACATTACAAACCTCACTAGATATAAAACTTGATGCTAAGCTAACTACAATGACTGACCATAAAAATTTAATACAAAACATCATAATATGTTTAAATTATTTCAACTATCTAACCTCTAACATTTAAGTTTATATCTATATTTAATCCCCTCAGGTAAAGGGTTTTGAAGTTAATGATACATTTAGTTTCTAGCAAAGACAATTTATTTATTAATTCATCCCCTTGTTGTTGCTTTGGCTTAGCCAGCACACTGTAGAAGAAGGATCTGTCCGAGCCTTCATGGAACCTAATAAAATGCTCAGCCATAGAGCTTTCTATCTACCTCTCCTAATGTCACCTAAGTGTTCCATAATTTGTTTTTTACTGCCTTTTCCGTTTGCCCTATATACCATTTTACTGTAGTGCAGTCACAGCCAATTATATAAATAACTCCCCATGATTCACAATTGTATTGATCTCTGGCCTTACATGTTTTACCATTGATCTCGGTTCCATCTATACTTTTGATCTTTTTATAGGTTCATAGGTTCATAGGTTCATACTAGGCTATCTGCCCAAGGGCATTTATAAGCCTAGCCCAGAGTTTTGTGGCTTTTGCCACCCCTTTAGTTTGGAGGATACTATGCCCATTATTTTGCTGTGCCTCTGTCAAGCAGTGACACTGATGTAATCCCTGGGGTATACCTGCGATCTCCCATCCATTGGTCAAGATTTCTCTTGAACAAAGCCAGCGAGGTGCTCTGCCTCACATGTACCAGGATTTTGTTCCACAGCATAGGGAGTCTCTGGGTGATGAATCTGTCCCTACAGCATGTCCTATTAATAACCGTGTCAAGGTTTAGGTCTCCCGTCCTTGTAGTTCTGAGGGATCTAGATTTTTTGAGGTGAAGCATGTTCATCAATTCTGGGTTGGACATGGCCTTGTATGTCAGGCACAGGTCACCTCTGAGCAGATGGTAAGCGACTGAATAGAGCTGAAGTTCCTTCAGTCGGGCAGCATAGGGCATATTTTTGAGACCCTTTATCCTTTTGGTGAGGAACTTTTGGGGCCTTTCCAGCTGCTGCAGGTGTCGTGTCAGATACATTCCGAATGGGGCATTGTACTCAATCATTGGTCTGATGAGTGATGAGTACAGGGGGACGATGACTTCCCTTGATCTAGATGTGAATCCCTTCATGATGAGGTGGGCAATGTAGAAGGTCTTCCTAACTACTTTGGCTATGTGAGTGTCAAATGAAAGGTTACTGTCAACCTGGGTACCCAGGTCCCTGATAACCTCTTCTGTGCTTAGTGGGTTGCCGCCTATATGGTAGCTAGGGGTAACCTTGTTTTTCCCTTGTTTTTCCCACAAGGAAAACTACCCTTTCTTCCATGTCCATTATCCAACTTTCCTATGGACAGCAGTTCTTTCAGATTTTTAGATCTACTGTATGAGAATGTTACTCTGTCTGGAGAAAGTTTCCCATACCTCTCATCATTCACAATAATAGGCCAAACTCTATTGACTAAACCTCTCAGCACTTATGAGAATGGTGAGTATTTATTGACAAAGAACATTGTTTCTCGTACCTTGTCCTTATTCCTAAACTGAAATGTATCTCTAGTCCTTGTCTCCCCGTTTACCACATTGGTACGTGACAGCCCTAACTTCTTTACTTCTTTTTAACTTTGTTCTGTGCTACCATTAAGGCATGCTCATTGTAACCCCTCTTCTGAAGTTTGTCTCTAACCTTAATAAATCCATTTCCTAACCTTAGGTTCATAGGTTCATAGATTAGTACTAAGCTAACTGCCCTTGTGAGCCATTTTAAGCCTAGCCAATTATCCCTTGTGAGACTTGAACCGTGCACCTTGAGTTTTTAAGGCAAACACCTTAACCATTAAGCTATCCTCCCAACCTAGTTTTTTTTGAAGTATTGTTAGCTATTCGTAAATATTCTCCATACTGCAATGATGCTAATAAATGGAGAGCATGCATGCTGTCACTGTAAAGTTCACTTTAACAGAGGCAATGTATTTAAATGAATAATTATTTTCAATTAATTTTAATTAATGTAATTATTCTGTTAATGCAGTAATATAAAAGTATGGCTGCTTAGTGTAGAATTTATTCCTTGAAGGTGAACCCCCAGGTACACCAGTAAAGTTTTTTCCAAATTTCCTAGTGTGGAGTATGTGTTTTTTCCGTCCTGTTGCAAACCAGCTACTTATTGCGCAGGGTGTCTGTAAATATCTGATTTCAAATGGAGTGCTGCCTTGGAGTTGATTAGCTAAGCAAAACACCTCCAGATTTTTTTTTTTTGTTCTCTTGCTTTGCTTACCAGAGGGTGAAATTTTTGTTCATCCAAGCTTTTTGGCCCTCGCTTTATTTCCATCCTTCCCTCATTCTGACCCATCACATTTCATTTCTTTTATACCTAACCATACATCCTCACTTCTTCTAAAAACTATTCCCTCACATCATTTAATTAAATGTTTAAAAAAATAGTTTACAGGCAAACAGGACTTGGCAAACCTCATATTACTTCAAGTATCCTAACTTGATTAAACATCAAATAATTCCTGCAAATAATTAGTTGCTGTAATGAACCAGACCACAGTTTTATCAGTCACTGTCCTTTCTGATACCCTTATTACCAAAAATAAAATGACATACTCTCACCACCCTCACCACATATTCTCCCATATATTACTTTTAAACTCACATCTCAAATCTAATATGCAGTAATAGGAAATCATTTATTATACAGCTCTACCTCATGCAAATACAGTCCACACCCCTCAATATGCTCAAAATCCTTACAAGGCTGTACTACCTCCTGCTTGGACTACTTCAAGCTGGTGACATTCAACCTAACTCAAGTCCAAACAACCTTAACTTTCAACTTGATTGCAGCTCACCGCTATTTGAACAAAATCTATAGGATACAAATACAATTCCACCTAATCCTGTAGTCATAAAGTAGCATGCCTTAACACTGGGAGTATCAACAACAAATGGTCTGGATTGGTCACATGGCTTTACTCAGAAAAAAAAACAGGCATAACTGAAACATTGCTGAAACATACTTTTTACCCCTTCCAATATTTACTTTCATTGTACTCCATTAGATTGGGGAAAGAGACAAGTTGAAGATGTTACCCTGATAATTTACAAAATAATTATCAACCACAAGCAACAACACTGAGACTGCAGAAAGCAGCAACTGCAGCCATAGTCAAAACTAAATCCGAGCATAAATAGTATTACGTGATTACACCAAGGTACACCTCTGCATAGGATACATCCCCCAACCTTTCCCTGAAGCAATTTCTTGCAAATTAGTCACAACCTGCTATCTAACTCTCAGCATGGCTTTCGACCTAAACATAGTATTAGCACAGCTCGAATATCTTTCACCAACACCATTAATCATCTCCTTAATGAAGTCAATCTGTCTCTTCCGTCTTTCTCGATATGTCCAAAGCCTTTGACACTGTTTCTCACCAACTACTTCTAGACAAACTGACATCCTATGGCCTCACTACTGCATCCCTAACCTGGTTCCATAGTTATCTTTCCCATTGCCAGCAAGCAAACAAATGGGCAAACAGTCCCCCCCCTTCTCCCCATATCTGTAAGTGTACACCAAGGTTCCATTCTCGGTCCCCTTCTCTTTACCATATGTACTAACAACCTCAGCTGAGCAAATCAACTGGCACACATTGTCCAGTATGCTGATGCTTATATGCTCAGCCCCTTCGTCACAAGAACTTCAAATAAAAATGCAATCCTCCTTTTAGGTCATAGAAAAATACCTCTCAGAGTATCAACTCATACTTAACCCAAACAAAACTAAGATTATATATTCAGAAACGAAACACCAAAATCGGGTCAGTCCCCTCTCACAATCCTGTCCTCCAACAGAACCAAAATTAAACCAGGTCTATATTATAAAACCAAAAGTGCATATGTGCGACTACATAAAAGTCGACACATAATGCACGAAACCTGAAAATAGTGAACGGCCACGTAACTGAATTTTTCCCCAGGGAAAAAACTTACACTGCTGTTCGATAAAAAAAAATAATTTAACACCATAAACAGTTGGGGGACTTTGCCCCCCACACCCCTCAACATGGGGGGCTCTGCCCCCACCCCCCACCTAAATATACCAACTCTGAAATTGCACTATAGGGAAGGTAAGGGTAACTCTGTGAAGTTGGCCACCTATTTCTTTGCCCTATGACGTATTCAGCAAATCATTTAAATGCGATTCGATGACTATGTGTCGCTGTTTCCATATTCGCTCAGAAGCATTTTCATGCTTCCAATATGGACCCAACTTGAACCCACTAGCCAGACTAAACTTCTAGGCATCACAGTTGCTGAGAATCTAAAATTCGACAAGCATATTTCCCTGACTATCAAGAAAGTTCATGCCAAACTTGGTGCCCTCTATAGGGCTAAACCATATCTTACTCAGAGTGCCAGACTAGCCACTGCTCAATCACACCTGCTTTCCACCCTCCTTTATGGTTCTCACATATTCACAAACCTACATAAAACTGAGCTCAATAACCTACAATCCTGATACAACAAAATTGCCAAGTTTACCACCTATCAGCCATACAGGACTCACCACTGCTCTGCCCTCTCCTAACTCAACTAGCTAGAACTCCCTAATCTTTTATCCCTCAAACAAATGACCGTGGCCAACAAAATAATCTACCAACCCAGCAACTGCCCTGCTCTCTCTAATGTTGTCCAACCTAGTACAAATGCTCAATCCCTCAGATCCTCCAAAAAGCTAATGCTAAAGGTAGCCCACTCCCACAACTACCATGGCGACTCCCTGTACTCTCACAAAATTGCCAAATTATGGAATACCCTTCCATAGCCCATCACACAAAATACTCACCACCATGAGTTCAAACAACTCCTAATGAACTACCTGTGCAAACACTAGATTTGTTCCTACTGTGGCTAATTCTTCCTACGTCCTTTACCTTACCTTAGCCTCGACTGTAACCTCCTACTATACTCCCGCCATCTCTCTGCAATCTCTGCAGTCTCATACGGTACATACATCTGGAATAGTAAATAACTCCCTGTCATTATTTCACTGATGATATATGTGCATACTGTCTCTGAATTTATATTGTGCGCACTGTCTTTGTAATTTTGTATTTTTGTATAAGTTTAACAATGGCTTGTCCTTTCTCTTGAGACAGTGTATACTGTTTACACAATTGTTTGAATTATGTTCCAGCTACTGTATTATTTTGAAAATATTATTAGTACTGTATGCTTTGTTGCTACCTGTGGAGCTTTTCTCCCTGGGCCTCTGCTGAAAACGGGCTTCTGGCTCAGTCGGACAATATCCGGTTAACAAATGTAATAAATAAAAGAATAAATATTTTTCAAACAGGTCTACCACAAAATTCCATTCTACGTGGAGACCTCAACATCAATGCCATCACTGATGCTGTACACCTCCTAAACAAAATGCCTGGTTTCCACAACTTAGAACAAATTGTGAAAAAGACAATTAGACCTAATCCAATAACAGGAACTGGTTCTACTCTTGGTATGATTATCACTAACTTAAAGCACAGATGCCTTAACATAACCATCCTCCCTAATGCTATAAGTTACCATTGCCTAGAAACCTGAACACTTTTCCTCAAGGCCAAAAAAAAAAAAAATACAAAAAAAAACTTGTGGTAAAGCTGAGATGAAATACAATAACCACTGAGAATGAAAACCACCCAGCCTGGCTGCAACGCAGCCTAGAAAGGAAAAAAACACCCCACAATGTATTATAAAATCCACGGTTTCACAAGTGGTGGTGCTGCGGTACCATTGTCGCCTCACAGTAAGACATTGTCCTGTTCGATTCTCAGAGCGTCTTCTGTGAGGAGACATGTGTGAATGGGCGTACCTTCATTGAAGGTTGTGCATCAGGGCCGGCAACTCGGCACGTAAAAATCTACTGCCAATCATTAGCGGACCGTAGTTCCGCTGTGGCGACCCCTAACCAGGAAAAGCTGAAAGACACAACAACTAAATTTACACAATTTAATGATGGATGGATTAAACACTTTCATTTCTTACCCTGGAAACTTCATCAGAATCACATCAAATTGTAACAATAGCCTTTAAAAACTCTCAAAATTCATCTCATCATTTCTACAATTAAAACAGAATAACCAGCCACAGTATAAATAAAATAAATGAACAGTGCTTTTAAGGAAACAATACTTTAAAAGGACAATACTTTCAAGAATCTTGTGTAAAAATATATATTCAAGAATCTTGTGTTCCTACATAAAAAGAAAAACAGTAGCCTAAACAAAGGATTTACGAGCAATCATATGACAATAGGAGTAAAGTAACCAATGCTTTATTTAGGCATTCTTGTAAATGTAATCAAGCTAACTTTCAATATTGGGTTTTAGAACAGGTCAAACTCCAGGAGAGATGTGTGGATTGGGAAACCAGGTTAGAGTACTGGGAACTTATTTGGCAGTTACGTTTGGATGCGTGTATAAGCCCCAGTTTAAATGATCATTACTCCCTGGTTCCTGCACTGAAACGAAGGGCATCAAAGTAATAAGGATGTTCTTATGGTGATTGCTGCACATATATATATTTTTTACTCAAGATTTTACAATACATCGTGGGATGTTTTTTCCTTTAGTGGCTCTGTTGCTGCCATGATGGGTGTTTTTGGCTCCCTATTCAAGAATCCAAAAAATAAATACTCATTACTCATTTAAACATTCTTCACTGGTCCTCCATATTTAAACTCACTGATCCCAGCTTAGCCAATACAGGACCCAGTGAACTCCATGGTTTGAAATATTAGCCTTATTTGAACAGTATATTTCATGTGAGTCAATATCTAGGAGGAAGGGCTTGGTATGGAAGAGTTTACAGCACAGTGGCACATCATTAACCAATATTTTATACATTTATTTGTTTTACTTTATTTATTTATTGTTCATAGGTTCATAGGTTCATACTAGGCTATCTGCCCTGGGGCAATTATAAGCCTAGCCCGATTCTGTATGGCTTACGCCACCCCTTGATTTGAGTATACTGTGCCCTTTTTAAGGTTTAGTTTACTGTGCCTCTGTCTAATAGTGACACGGGAGTAATCCCTGGGACAAACCTACGATCCCCCATCCACCTATCGAGATTCTTCTTGAAGAGATTCAGTGAGGTGCTCTGCCTCACATGAACTGGAATTCTATTCCAGAGCAAAAGGAGCCTCTGGGTTATGAACCTGTCCCTCCAGCAAGTTCTATTTATTTCTGTGCTGAGGTTCAAGTCCCTTGAGCGTGTGGCTCTAAGGGATTTAGATTTACTGAGGTGGAGCATGTCCATTAATTCTGGATTTGACATAGCTTTGTATGTCAGGCATAGATCACCTCAAAGTAGGCGGTATGCAACTGAGTAGAGCTCGAGTTTTTTTTAACCGAGCAGCATATGGCATCTGTTTGAGACCCTTGATCCTCTTGGTGAGATACTTTTGGTGTCTTTCTAATTGCTGCAGGTGTCGGTAAGGTACATCCCAAAGGGGCATTGTATTCTATGATGGGCCTGATGAGGGATGAATAAAGGGGCACGATTACCTCTCTTGATCTAGATGTGAAACCCTTTGTGATGAGGTGGGCTATGTAGAAGGTCTTTCTAACCACTTTGGCAATGTGGATTTCAAAGGAGAGATTGCTATCAACTTGGGTCCCCAGGTCCCTAATAACTTTCTCTGTACTTAATGGGTTTCCGCCTATGTGGTAATTTGTGGGCACATTGTTTTTGCCAAAGGGTATGATTATACATTTTTTGGCATTTATCTTTAAACCATGGTGGTGGCACCAGTTATCTGTCTCTGTGAGACCTTTTTGAAGGATGTTTGTGTCAGCTGGAGAGTTGATTATGGCACCCAGTTTGCAGTCATCTGCGAACTTGGTGAGCCATAGTCCTCCCACGTTTGCCTGTACCTTGGAAAAGTATATACCGCACAAGAGTGGTCCCAGGACAGAACCCTGTGGGATGCCACTTGTGACCGGTTTTGAGTCTGGCATGGCTCCAGCAACTCTCACTCTGTGGGTTCTGTCTTTGAGCCAGTTTGCGACCCATCTTGTGACATAGGGGTTTATATTTAAGCTGGATAGCTTATCTATAATGCCCGAGTAGGGTATTGTGTCAAATGCCTTTGCAAGGTCCAGATAGGCTGTGTGGACTACCTTCCCTTCATCTAGGGCTTTGGTGACTGTTTCGAAGAAGTCAACCAGGTTCAAAAGGCAGGATCTGCCCTTGACAAAGCCAAACTGGGTAGGATCTAGTGTCTGTAGGTCCCCAATGTCTTTGTTTATGAGCTCCATGACGATCCTCTCCATAGCCTTGCAGACTAAGCTAGTCAGGCTTATGGGGCGATAGTTTCCAGGGTCCGTAGAGGCTCCACCTTTGTGGAGTGGGACCACTGTTGCTGTACGCCATTCTGTGGGCACATACCCTGTAGTGAGGCTGAGATTGTATAGCTGTTTTATTTGAGGAATTAGTTCCTCTTGGAGTTCATGTAGAACGCAACCTGGGATGCCATCTGGTCCCATGGAAGCAGTGTTTTTTGCTTTGGAGAGGGGAGCCTTCACCTGAGCATCAGAGATGTTTGGGAGGCAGCCCTCTGCCGGGATAGATACTTGCTCTTTTGGGGGGGTGGAGAAGTTTGCACTGAACCTGTCTGCCAGGATATTGGCGATGTCTGTGGGTTCAGTGTATTTTTTGTAATTTAGAATCAACTCAGAACAAGTCTGGGAGTTGCATCCCAGGTTTCTAACATAACTGAAAAAAAGCCTTATGATTGTCTTTGGTGTCCTGTGCAATTTTTCTCTCAGAGCTGGCCTTGGAGGATTTTATGAGCGATCGTTCTTTTTGCTAGTACTGATCAGAGATGCCTTCCCTATTAGGGATTTTGCTCTATCATGTAGTAGCTTCCTCCTTCTGTTGTACAGTTTATTTATGGCAGGGGTCCACCAGACTGGATGCCTGCTTTTGGATGATTGGGTCTTGGTTTTGTTTGGGATAGCATGATCCATGCATTCCTGGAGATGTCCATAGAATGCGTTTATATAGGATTCTGCAGTTTGGGCCATAGTTTCCACTGACCCTGGGGCCTTGAAGGATTCCACTTCGGTTTTGAGAAGTGAGAAGTTCGCTTTTGAGAAGTTTTTCATTGTGGTTTTCTGGGCTGGGGTGGGGTCGGGATGTGGACATCCAGTGAAATTAATTTATGGTCTGATCTTACCAATGAGGGATATACTTCTGGTGTGGAGCATAGAGTCCCCATGTTGGTAATGATCAGGTCTAGTATGTTGTCCCCTCTTGTGGGAGTGGTGACTAGTTGTTCCATAGCATTTGAGTTTATAATTTCCAGGAACCTTTGGGCTAAGGTGCTGGGGCTTGAGTAGTGCTCCCAGTCAATGTTTGGGTAGTTGAAGTCGCCCAATATAATGGTGTTCGGAGAGATCTTCATGTTCTCCAATGTTTTCAGGAAAGCCGGGTGGGATTCCTGACTTTGAGAGGGTGGTCTGTAGGATGCTGTAAACTGAAAAGCAGTCTTGCCCACTGTTAGTTGCACATGGATGGTCTCTGATACTTCATGCAATGCCACTAACCTGGAGGTGTGGATATCCTTGATAAATATGGAAACTGCCCCTCCTTTTGTGGTTCGGTCTGGGTTTTGGGGCCGAAAAGCATGATATGAGGTATAGCCTGGTAGTGCTGGGGTGCTCTCTGGAGCGTTGAACCAGGTTTCTGTCACTGCACAGATATCGATGTTCTCCATACTGAGGAGAGCTTTGAGTGCATGCATCTTGATGTTAAGACTTCTGGCATTTAGCAGCATTACCCTTAGTTTCTTGTTCCTTGTGCTGTCTATGGGGGTGGGTTTGACTTTTGAGCCTTGCCTAAAAAAGGCACTATGGGGGTGGCAAGAGCCTTTGCCAATATCCAAAAGCCCAGTGGTGACAGGTGCAAGCCGACCCTAGCGAAGCAACGTGGCTTGTCGAGCATGTCATCCCAGGCTGACAGACACTGGATCCCCTTTGAATGACACCAAAATTTTAGCCAATTGTTAAAATCGATCATTTTGTCTTTGGACTGTGGCATCATTCTAGGTGAGGGTAAGTTGCTGCTCAAGGTCAGGGTCATACCAGCCTGGGTTACATGATCAGAGAGCTCCTCTATGTCTCTTTTCATGTAGTCCAGGGAGGTACGTCTCAGGTCATTCACACCAGCATGTACAATGACTGAGTCATATTTATATTTGCTTTGGAGTGACCTGAGTGCTTGCGTTATGTGGCGGATCCTAGCACCCAACAGGCAGCTCACCGTGACCTTCTCTTTATTCAGCCTGGTGAGCGGGACATCAGTGTGTCTGACAATAGAGTCACCTATTACAAGAGTATCAGGTGTGTTATTCAGCCTTAAGGGCTGTGGCTGCTTGGCACACTGATTTTGTGGGCTATGTGTTGTGCGTGTTTTGTTTTGAAGTAGTGTTTGCTTGGATATCTGCTTTGGAGGTCTCTGTTGCTTAGGTAGATTTTTATTTAGAGCCTCCGAGTATGTTTTTGTGTATTTATGTGTTTGGTTCGCTGATGTGGTGGGACTATGTGATACTGGAATTGTGTTGTGTGAGGTTACCTTCTCCTTCTGACTGGTTACACCAGTTTTGAGATGAGAGAGCTCAGCCTCCAGTTTGGCTAAATAGTTGCATCTCTCACATATATTTGAACCTGTTTGGAGGAGGAGAGCGTTGTCCGTGTACATGAGACAGTTGTAACATTGCCTCAAAATTCCCAGATTCACCAGCTGGACTGAAGAGGAAACCATTGACTGACCTTTGTACATGCTAGAATAATATAGGGAAACTGAATTTAAGACGGACCAATAGAGGACAGGGTAATCATAGAGAGTATAAGAGTAAGTAGTACTTATGGTTTAATAGTGCTAACTTGTAGGATTACTTAATTGGACCAGTGAAGGGCCTTAGAATGAGAATATGGTGTTTAAATTGAGAGATGGAGCAGTTCTAAGGGAAAAAGTGAAGAGCAGACTTAGTGGAGCCAGGAATAGTTTAAATTAAGTGGCATTGCCCGCTGTTGCGCTATGCACAAAAACGCGCAAATCCGCACAAAAGAGGGTTTTAAGAGAGGAAGATGAAGGAGTTTTGGAAATGACCCAAAATGGCCAATAAAACTACAGTTTCAAGTCAGTAACCACTCCCACAGGGGCAGGCAGGCTGCTCAATGTTTTTCACTGCCACTGATCAACGAGAGACTTCCCTTTAGCCCAAGCAAAAAATGGCCTCACAGAAACTTACAAACAGTTCAAGAACAGCAAGCCTGTAATTGAACTTTAAATCTCGAAAAGTGGGAAAAAAGCAAGATTTTTTTTTGTTTTTTTGTTTTTACAGAGATAGCAGAGGTTCACAAGTATCAACAAGTTATAACAGTGCAGTAAATGACCCCACACAAGAGTGCTAGGCCAAAGACAGATAAAATGCAAGTTCTGAGAAAAAAACGATTTTAAAAATAAGTGCAAACAGGAAATTCAGTAAACAGCTCTAGGTTGTGCTCTAAATACAGTTACTAATGCAGAAATCAAGTTTAACAAACCAGAAAATGCTCAAAATAGGCGGCTATGCAGAAAAACTTAGCAAATAAACAGAGGAAAAATACTTAAAATCTCAAAAGTGGCTCCTTTCTTCTCTCAGCGTTTTCTCCTCTTGGTGGGTGCTTCATCAACAGCCAACAAGCCTGAAAAGACGCCAAAACCACGAGGCAACCAGGTTTTAAGAGAGGAAGATGAAGGAGTTTTGGAATTGACCCAAAATGGCCAATAAAACTACAGTTTCAAGTCAGTAACCACTCCCACAAGGGCAGGCAGGCTGCTCAATGTTTTTCACTGCCACTGATCAACAGAGAGAATTCCCTTTAGCTCAAGCAAAAAATGGCCTCACAGAAACTTACAAACAGTTCAAGAACAGCAAGCCTGTAACTGAACTTTTTTAAATCTCAGAAAAGTGGGAAAAAAGCAAGATTTTTTTTGTTTTTTTTTGTTTTTACAGAGATAGCAGAGGTTCACAAGTATCAACAAGTTATAACAGTGCAGTAAATGAACCCACACAAGAGTGCTAGGCCAAAGATAGATAAAATGCAAGTTTTGAGAAAAAAACGATTTTAAAAATAAGTGCAAAGAGGAAATTCAGTAAACAGCTCTACATCGTGCTCTAAATGCAGTTACTAATGCATAAATCAAGTTTAACAAGCCAGAAAATGCTCAAAATAGGCGGCTATGCAGAAAAACTTAGCAAATAAACAGTGTCTTTTGTACAGCGAAATATTGAAGAAATTACTTAAAGTACCCTGCAACCAGTCCTAAGGACCCAAAGTTAAGTCTTTTAAGTGGAAGAGCCCATTTCATTCTGTTAAATTTGGGCAGCCTGGATGGACCTTCCAAAAATGAAGGAACTTCCTGTGAAGTGTGAGAAGTTCACTGAACTGGTCTCTAAATCCTTGTCACTCACAGTCAGTATTAAGGCTGTATATGTTGCACACCAGTCCAAGAAACAAGAGAAGTATGTCCTGCTAAAGCAGCCTTTGTGAAAACCATTTTATTTTATTTTCATTTGTTAACCAGGGTAGAATGGTGATCCAGAGAGACCACTTTCAGGTTCAGGTGAGGGAGTACAAAAGAAAAAGATATTCACACAAAATGGCAAGTACAGATAGAATCATATGAGGTTACCAGGCTATTGACCTGGAGGTCATTTCAAGCCTATCTATTTCATCCTAATGTAGTACCATGGATACTCTAGTCACTACACAGGATTGTATTTACTAATGACTGCCCATGTCCAGTAGGGTTGTGGGTGCTATCCCCAGTTAGAATTTAAGGTGTCCCATCCACTTGTCCAGGTTCCTTTTCAACAGTGTCATAGAGGTGCTCTGGTTCACATGAATTGGCAGCCTATTCCAAAGACAAGGCAGTCACTGGGAGACAAATCTGTTCATCCAGCATGTCCTATTCAAGTTACAGGCCATATTTAGATTCCTGGAATGGGTAGCTCTAGTCCCATTTGATTTATGAATATGCAGCAATTTCATTAGTTTTGGGTCGGATATTGCTCTGTAAACCAAGCATAAGTCCCCCTAAGAAGTCTGTACAATACTGAGTATAGTGACAGAGACTTTAGTCTGTCTGTGTAAGGCACATGCTGGAGTTCCTTGATCTTCTTTGTCAGAAACTTCTGAGGTATCTCCAATTGCTGCAGATGCTTTGTATGGTACATGAAAAAGGGGCATTATAGTCAATTATGGGCCTGATTAGTGATGAGTATAAAAGGATTATAGCCTCCTTTGCTGTAGTGGTGATGCCTTTGCTAATCAAGTGTGCTGTGTAGAATGCTTTCCTTACTACAGCAGACAAATGGTGGTCAAAATTAAGTTGCAGTCAACTTGTGATCCCAGATCCCTTAGAAACTGACTTAACAATAAATGAACTACATTTTAGAGAAACAAAACTTGACAGATTCAATATAATACAGTAGTGAGTATAACGGACATTTTAACAACCCAACTATACTATATAAAGTATAACAGGCATTTCAACAGCATAGCTATACTATATAAAATATAACAGGCATTTCAACAACACAGCTATACTATATAAAATATGCAAAATAAGTGCAAGAAGAGGGGAAGGAAAGGCAAAGAAAGAGAGAGAGTTAATGGAGGTGGGAAAGAAGGGGTAAGGCAGAGTTTAGAGGAGAGAGGAGGATACTGTGGCAACAGTTGGTAGACTGGGTAAATAAGCTATCAGTGGTAGAACTGGCTACAGGACTGAGGTAAAAGTAGGGGTAGTTTACATCATCATCAGCCCCCTTTTTCCCATTTTTTTCTACATGGGGTCGAGGTATCATGTTAACTGTCGCCATCTCTCTCTATTCAGTGCCACACTCCTGCCTTCTTCAACACTCATGCCTGACTCTCGCAAATCTTCTTTCACACAATCCATCCACCTCTTTGCTGGATGTCCTTGCTTCCTCTTAGTTTCTTCCTGTCTGTCCCAAATCTTCCTCACCAGATCGTCTTCTGCTTTTCTACACTTGTCCAAACAACCGTAAATTGTTCTCTTTGATATTTTCTGCAATTGGAGCTAATTTGGCTTCTGCTCTTATGTCCTCATTTCGTCTGTCGCACAGTGTGCATACTACCTCCCTTCTCAGGCACTTCATTTCCATCACCTCTAGCTACTTCAGCTGTTCTGCCTTTACCGCCCAGGTTTCTGTACCATACAGTAGTACTGGTCGCACCACTAGGGCTAGTTTATATAAAGTTGTAAATACCAGCATCCTAACTCAGGACTGTAAAGTAGCAGTTTGACAGTATCAGTGATAAATTTCCACACTGCAGGCAGAAATGGGAAAATTGGGAAACTGATAGCAAGAGAACAATTTAAGTTAAGCTGTCATGAAAGAGAGTGCTGAATGTAAGGACACGGTCTTGTGTTCGGAAATATCATGCCACATACATTAAAGCTGGACTTCCCACAGCATCTATTAACTGACAGAGTGAATAGGGTCTACAAGCAATCATCTAGAGAAAAAAATACCTGTCATGTGTTTTTCTAAGTTTTCAACTGGCTGATAAAGACTAAATACTCATATTGGTAAAGCAGGGAATATCATATTAGTTGGGGGGGCTTATAGGTTCAACTGGTGCAGCAAAGAAGAGGTGATAATATGCAGACATTCATGAATTCTGTCTTAAGGACAACATTGTATCTCTGATAAAATATCTGGAAGACGTTAGCATTAAATAGAAGGAGAGAAATGTGATTTTCTTCACACCAAAGGCAGTCCTTGAATTCTTATGGGGCAGCTTGTTAACTGAAGTGGTGGTAAATGAGAAAAATCCAACTCCCACATGGAATAAGGCCTCTGCCTTGGTAGAAGGTTCTATGATTGGGACACATTCAGGTAAATTTGCAGCTATTCCTTTGACTTCCTACCCCTTGTACATGAAAAACTTGAATAGTGCAGAAAATATGGAATCTTCTACTGCAGATCTGACTGACTTGTCATAGAAATCCTCACCTTTGCAGGTTTTTGTTTTTACTGTATCTATTTAGGATAAGTATGAGATAATGCCGATGATAGATAGACTGATACTGAGGTCACAGAGACAACATTTGGAGACCTCTTCACACCCTGCAATTATGCCAGAAGGTGTACATACTAAGACATTCACTTTCCAAATGGCCTAAAACTAAGGCTTTACTTGAATCGAGTCCATAGCTAATTATTAGCCTAGCCAGTAAGAGTGTATTTGTCACTTGAGAAGTGCATATGGCTAACGAACATAGTAGATTCTCCAGCATAGATAGTGACTTTGAATGAGCCTGACATTGTTTGGTTAATTGCTTAGTTCTCTTACTTTGTTATTGTTGAAATTGTTATTTTTTTCTGTGTTTCATATGGTTAAATGACTTTCTTATAATATTAGGGATACCAGCAACAACCTGCTCACCAGTACACAGGATATCAGAGACAGATTGAATTAGTGCTTCCAGCAGGTTCTGAATGAAGAAAACCCCACAGAAGCTGTACTGCCCCAGACACACCTTACAGTGACAGAAGAGGAGGTACCCACCACAAAAGTAAGAACAACACTGAGTAAATGAAGTCAGGGTAAGAACAACACTGAGTAAATGAAGTCAGGGTAAGAAAAACACTGAGTAAATGAAGTCAGGGTAAGGACAACACACCGAGTAAATGAAGTCAGGGTAAGGACAACATTGAGTAAATGAAGTCAGGGTAAGGACAACACTGAGTAAATTAAGTCAGGGTAAGAACAACACTGAGTAAATGAAGTCAGGGGAAGCAGCAGGTTCAGATGAGGTCACATGACAGAAGAGGAGGTACCCACGACAGACGTAAGGACAACGTTGAGTAAATGAAGTCAGGGTAAGAACATCACTGAGTAAATGAAGTCAGGGTAAGAACAACGCTGAGTAAATGAAGTCAGGGTAAGGACAACACTGAGTAAATGAAGTCAGGGTAAGAATAACACTGAATAAAAGAAGTCAGGGTAAGAACAACACTGAGTAAATGAAGTCAGGGTAAGAACAACACTGAGTAAATAAAGTCAGGGTAAGAACAACACTGAGTAAATGAAGTCAGGGTAAGGACAACCCTGAGTAAATGAAGTCAGGGTAAGAACAACACTGAGTAAATGAAGTCAGGGTAAGGACAACACTGAGTAAATGAAGTCAGGGTAAGAACAACAGTGAGTAAATGAAGTCAGGGTAAGGACAACACTGAGTAAATGAAGTCAGGGTAAGAACAACACTGAGTAAATAAAGTCCGGGTAAGGACAACACTGAGTAAATGAAGTCGGGGTAAGAACAAAACTGAGTAAATGAAGTCAGGGTAAGAACAACACTGAGTAAATGAAGTCAGGGTAAGGACAACACTGAGTAAATGAAGTCAAGGTAAGAAGAACACTGAGTAAATGAAGTCAGGGTAAGGACAACACTGAGTAAATGAAGTCAGGGTAAGAAGAACACTGAGTAAATGAAGTCAGGGTAAGGACAACGCTGAGTAAATGAAGTCAGGGTAAGAACAACACTGAATAAATGAAGTCAGAGCAAGAACAACACTGAGTAAATTAAATCAGGGTAAGAACAACACTGAGTAAAGGAAGTCAGGGTAAGAACAACACTGAGTAAATGAAGTCAGGGTAAGGACAACACTGAGTAAATGAAGTCAGAGCAAGGACAACACTGAGTAAATGAAGTCAGGGTAAGGACAACACTGAGTAAATGAAGTCAGGGTAAGGACAACACTGAGTAAATGAAGTCAGGGTAAGAACAACACTGAGTAAATGAAGTAAGGGGAAGGACAACACAGAGTAAATGAAGTCAGGGTAAGAACAACACTGAGTAAATGAAGTCAGGGTAAGAACAACACTGAGTAAATGAAGTCAGAGCAAGGACACCACTGAGTAAATGAAGTTAGAGCAAGGACAACACTAAGTAAATGAAGTCAGGGTAAGAACAACACTGAGTAAATGAAGTCAGAGCAATGACGACACTGAGTAAATGAAGTCAGATTAAGAACAACACTGAGTAAATGAAGTCAGGGTAAGAACAACACTGAATAAATGAAGTCAGGGTAAGAACAACACTGAATAAATGAAGTCAGAGCAAGGACAACACTGAGTAAATGAAGTCAGGGTAAGGACAACACTGAGTAAATGAAGTCAGTGGAAGGACAACACAGAGTAAATGAAGTCAGGGTAAGGACAACACTGAGTAAATGAAGTCAGGGTAAGAACAACACTGAGTAAATGAAGTCAGGGTAAGGACAACACACCGAGTAAATGAAGTCAGGGTAAGGACAACAATGAGTAAATTAAGTCAGGGTAAGAACAACACTGAGTAAATGAAGTCAGGGGAAGCAGCAGGTTCAGATGAGGTCACATGACAGAAGAGGAGGTACCCACCACAGATGTAAGGACAACACTGAGTAAATGAAGTCAGGGTAAGAACAACACTGAGTAAATGAAGTCAGGGTAAGGACAACACTGAGTAAATGAAGTCAGGGTAAGGACAACACTGAGTAAATGAAGTCAGGGTAAGAACAACACTGAGTAAATGAAGTAAGGGGAAGGGCAACGCCGAGTAAATGAAGTCAGGGTAAGAACAACACTGAGTAAATGAAGTCAGGGTAAGAACAACACTGAGTAAATGAAGTCAGAGCAAGGACACCACTGAGTAAATGAAGTTAGAGCAAGGACAACACTAAGTAAATGAAGTCAGGGTAAGAACAACACTGAGTAAATGAAGTCAGAGCAATGACAACACTGAGTAAATGAAGTCAGGGTAAGAACAACACTGAGTAAATGAAGTCAGGGTAAGAACAACACTGAGTAAATGAAGTCAGGGTAAGGACAACACTGAGTAAATGAAGTCAGGGTAAGGACAACACTGAGTAAATGAAGTCAGGGTAAGGACAACACTGAGTAAATGAAGTCAGGGAAAGCAGCAGGTTCAGATGAGGTCACAAGCAGATGTGATCAAAATGTTGGGTGAGATAGGGGAGTAATGGCTTCTGAGGTACACACAGTAGTGTGGAAAGAAAGGTGTATCCCAGGTGACTGGAGAATAAGCATAATAGTGCCAGTGTTCAAGAACAAAGGGGACATTCACAACTATAAGCAGTATACAGGTGTCAAACTCCTGTTATACTGCATGAACGTTATAGAGAAGGTGACTGATAAACAAATACGAAGAATTGTAGAAAGTAAGATCAGAGATGAGCAATTCAGGATGCAGCACAACTGACCCAATGTTTTTAGTAAGGCAGACAGTGTAGAAGAAGCTAGGGATGGGGAAAGAGTCTAATTGGGTATTCCAAACCCTTGGAGAAAACATATGACAGATATACAAGAAAGATGATTTGGGACATCTTGGGATGGTTTGAAGACCCAGAAACATTGGTAGAGTTTGCACATGACCCAATTACATAAATACAAACAGTGTTCAGACTCACAGAGGGGTTCCTAGTCAGAGTAGGTGTTCATCAAGGTTCAGCTAGGAGCCCATTGCTGTTCATACTAGTGATGGACTACATTAGCAAACAGGTAAGAGGGGACAGATCAACAAAGTTGTTGTATGCAGACAATGTGGCATTACAGGCAGACTCTGAACAGCAACTTCACCAAATGATGGAGGAATGGAATGCAAAACTGAATGCACACAGAATGAAAGTGAATACAGATTAGACAGTTGAAAAGGCAGCAAACTGATACAGAAGGGAAGATTGTGGAACAGGTGAACAGCTTCAAGTATCTGGGAGGAATGGTTGAGGAGAAGCGAAGTCTGAATGAGAAGGTCAAAGCTAGAATTAGAGGGGCTGCATCCAACTGACAAAGAGTTTCAGGGGTAGTATGATGCTTAACAATCTCAAAGAAGCTGAAAAGCAAAGTGTACAAAACAACTGTGTGACCAGTACTACTGAATCTAGCAGTGACGACAGAGATGTAAAGAAAGCTAGAGGTGATGGAGATGAACAGGTGGTGGAATGCACGGTGGGGTAAATGAAGTGAGTACATCAGAGCAGATGCCCAGGTAACGTCAGCTGCAGAGAAGGTCAAACAGAACATATTATGGAGGTTCAGGCACATGTGATGGAAAGCAAAAGACAATCTAGTGCAGAAGATTTACAATAGACAGGAAGAAGTCTTAAGGAAACAATAGGAAAGAGATGGATGGATTTTGTGAGAGAAGACCTGTGAGAGTCAGGAGTGGCACTGGAGGAAGTAGGAGAGTGGCACTGAAGGAAGTAGGAGAGTGGCACTGCAGGAAGTAGGAGAGTGGCACTGCAGGAAGTAGGAGAGTATCACTGAAGGAAATAGGAGAGTGGTACTGAAGGAAGTAGGAGAGTGGCACTGGAGGAAGTAGGAGAGTGGCATTGAAGGAAGTAGGAGAGTGGCACTGCAGGAAGTAGGAGAGTGGCACTGGAGGAAGTAGGAGAGTGGCACTGTAAGAGAGTGGCACTGCAGGAAGTAGGAGAGTATCACTGAAGGAAATAGGAGAGTGGTACTGGAGGAAGTAGGAGAGTGGCACTGAAGGAAGTAGGAGAGTGGTACTGAAGGAAGTAGGACAGTGGCACTGAAGGAAGTAGGAGAGTGGCACTGAAGGAAATAGGAGAGTGGTACTGAAGGAAGTAGGAGAGTGGCACTGAAGGAAGTAGGAGAGTAGCACTGAAGGAAATAGGAGAGTGATACTGAAGGAAGTAGGAGAGTGGTACTGAAGAAGTAGGAGAATGGCACTGAATCAAGACAGATGTCAATATTTGATACATCTCAGTCCCTTGTAGGGAATTGGAAAAGAAGGTCTGACAGTACTGCTGCTGCTGATGATGATGATGATGAAGATGGGGAACATCTGTTGGCAAGGAATAAGAGAAGGTAAAGACCCTGAATTACATTTATAGAAGAAGAGATACAATGGATGATATATACACTGCAGGGGTGTCAGTTTTTATCTTTACAGGAAGCAATGCAAACAACTATCAAAGCCACTGACAGAGAGTGAGGCCTAGAAAAAGGACTACAGCTTGGGTGGGTAATTGGAAGTACCAAGGTGAAGCTCAGAGTAAGGCATAGGAAGAATGCATATAACCTGGGACTGCATTGCTAGCTGTGGGAGAGTTTATAACCTGAATGGACTTTATCAACTGTGCTGTTCATATTGTGTTAGCCAGATGAAATGAGCCAATATTCCATGTTGTAAGTTTAATAAAACTAAGTTTTGCATATATCATGTTTCCACTGCCTTCATAAATCCTATGATACTTGACAACTGAACCAATGAACCTGTCGAGTGAAGAAAGAGTAGAAAAATAGAGGAAATTTTGAGTCTGCTTTCTGGACTGGTTAAGGACATGATACCTTTGAAGGACAGTTGATGACCAGCAGATGTAATTACAAAATGCAAGGGTAAAATACAAGTGGCATTAGACAGAATCAAATAATACAAAAGTCTGTATTTATGGTTCTGATGATCACAATGCACATATTAGAAATAGACTTGTCTCTCTTAAAAACACAGTTGGATGTGCACAAAATCAGATCAAGAAGGGAGTGTATCGCCATGGCAAGTGTGCGATAATCAGTCATTGACAATGATTTAAAATGGTTATTCAAGGAAGACGTAAGACATTTCTTTAATCTTCTACAAGAAGCAGATCTTGACTTTGAGCTCATGTACAGAGATGGACAGTTCCTCACAAGGGGAAAACATCTCTGAAGTGTTATGCAAACTGCAGAGTTATTTAACTAAGGAATGACTTTGGTAGTTGGAATGAGGCTGAATTTTGTGTAGAAGTAACACTCCTGATTTTTCAGGTGGAAGAAACCTTTTTTTGTGGTAAGGGATGAAATGCATTGTAGGTGTGCCCACTCAGGTCTGCTAGCCCCCTTGACCTTAATTTTCCTGTGAAGCAGACACAGAATGGAATTGTTTACCCTGGTGGCAGTGAGCTATTTCATTGTCTATGGGATGGAAGTAATAGATTCTAGCAAAGAAAGCAGAAAACCAAAGGGAGCTGTCAGTGAGATTAACTTATTACTATAGTTTCCTGCAGACAATAGAAAGACAGGAGATCCCAGATTATTAATAATGATGGGATCAATTAGCCGTCAATAAAACTTCCTGAAGCCAGACTGGAAAAGAAAAACATATGTTGTTTTAAGTTTATTATCTACCTCAACAATTTTCTTTTGTAAGAGTTGTCAATCTTTACCATATTGTGTATACATGCTTAATGTATTCTCAAATTTTTTGTTCTCTCATGTATTTTATTGTATTGTACTGTGTTACTTGTGGAGCTTTTCTCCCCGAGACTCTGCTAAAAATGGACCTGTGTCCAGTCAGACTTTCCCTGTAAACAAATGTAAAATAAATAAAAAATAAATAAAAAATAACCATAATGTCCATAAATATGTGATTAGTATGCTGACTAGGGAAATAAGGCCAATCTAAACAAAGTTAACAAGGTAGGGATGAGCATGAACATATGCCTGAAATTGCCTTTCTGGTCCAAATGGGAATACAATCACCAAAAGAAAAGGTATTCACGATGACAGTGACAAATGTGAATCCTGTTGAACAGGATGTCAGACTGAAGAGGAAGAGGGTTCATGTTCACAAGTAAATGTAATCGGCAGGAAAGTAAGTAACTAGATGTAACAAATGATGCACAAGTAAATGTAATCAGCAGGAAAGTAAGTAACTAGATGTAACAAATGATGCACAAGTAAATGTAATCAGCAGGAGAGTAACTAGATTTAACAAACTAAAACAAAACAAAATCAAATGAAAGCTTCTGAATGGGGAATGTCTTGACTGAGTATAAGAATCACATCTTATTTTACCATGTCGATAATAACAAAAGCTTCACAGACCCAAATGTCCTTTTATGACTGAAAAAAATGGCCCCATTCTACAGCCCATTTTCAATATTGCAGTATATGCTATTTCAAGTTATATAGGTGACAGAAGATCTAACATTTTCAATATCTGCATTGAGAAAGTGAAAGACAGCCTTATATATAGGGAGAGGAAGTTGTAAAAAAACACTGTAACTTAGTGGTAATCATTATACATGGTTGTGCTGGATACCTTTGGTCAAAGAACAACAAAGTCATGTGTCAGTGAAGGAGGCACTGTTGCTGATATCATGATCTCTGGTTGTGCTGGATACCGTTGACCAAAGAACAATTAATTCATGTGTTAGTGAGGGAGGCACTGTTCCTGATGCAACAGATAGAGTGATGATGTTTTTTAATGGATTTAAGATAACAAGGGCTGACAATTTTAAAATATTTGATGCTGAGGCTCTAACTTATGCTGAAAATGCAACAAAAATTTTTCCAAACCATCCTAGAACACACTCTAAAAGAGCTCGACCTTCAGCACACTAGTCAACAAATACTCTTTCTCTACTCCCACATACTGCAATTCCATACAGATCTCCCAAAAGTTACCAGAAAAGCAGGCTTAAGCCTGTCAAGCCCATTAAGTCTGCTTCCACACATTACGTCTGGTGATTCTATAGTTAAGCATACAGACTCCACACTGACTGGACTAGATAAGAACAATGTGACTATAAGTTGCATGTCCAGTTCTGGAATCCATGATGTCACAATGATGCTAGGATCCCTTAAACTCAACAGGTATGACCAGTACTTAATGGTGGTCCATGTGGCAGTGAATGACCTGAGGTACTCTTCATGGAGAGAGACATGACAGAACTTACTATACATGTGTAAGAAGCAGAAAGGACATTGGTTTTGATTACTGTTACCCTGACCATGAATAATGCCAGATACCAAGACAAGATAATTGGCTCTAACAGTTGGCTGTGTACTTGATGTCATTCTAAGGGGACTCAGTATGTGTCAACCTGAGATGATATGGTCAATAAGCCTTCCCATTTCACCAAAGGTGACTTTCACCCCCTATACCATGAATCCTGTATAATGGCTAAAGCTCTGACCACCCCTGTAGTGCCGTTTTAGGCAGAGTCTCCCTAATGGACATTCCTGCATAGCAAACTAGAATTCAGGGAAAAATATGGCAGCATTACTCAGTGCTAGAGGTCTAAACAGAAAGATGCCAGAACGTGAAGCCCTCCTGTAACTCAAGCATGTCAATTTCTATGTAACTAGTGAGACATGGTTTCAGTGCTATGACAGCATGACAGCAGGAGTCTATATTATAACAGCAAACTATAAAAAGATCAAATGCTGTTATATCGACCCCAAAACATTGAAAATTTAAAAGAGCGACCACCCAGAACAGCGATTTTTTTCCCAGGGAAAAAAATCGCTTTTCCCAAAAAAAAAAACAAAAAAAACACTAAACACCATTTTAAGTGGGGGGCTTTGCCCCCACACCCTCAATGTGGGGGAATGTGCCCCCCATACACCCCCTACTTAAATATACCAACTCTGAGATCACACTACAGTGCTGAAAATGGCAAAGTGATGGAAGCGGCCAAGCGACTTCTTTCCCAGTGAAATAATTCGCTTATATGCCTCTTCATCATTTTGTGTTTTCAACATTTGAAGTTCGACCAAGATGCATTCAACAGAATGCATCTTCGGTCTTCTGATAGGAGCCTGACAGCAGTGCCTCTACAACAGAACTCAATAATGATCTTGCCTTCAGACTCTTGAGTAACTGTGGAGGAGTGTTTGTCAGAAATACCATCACGTCAAACCAAATTCCTCACAACCCTAAATTTAACCTCCTGGGATCCAAATCACTCTTTACAAATTCAAATATAATCTCATTTCTAGTTACAGATTACCATCAATATCTTCCCAATAATCATGTAAATTACCTTAAATTACCTTAATACCATGAATGAGTTAAATCTTAACCCAAATATCTTCTTGCTAGGGGATTTCAATTGCTAAAGAATTACCTGACATGCTTACACTCTTACCAATAGATTTGCTTAGTGTTTCCTAAACTCTGTTAATGCCAAATGCACTAGAATAAATTGTAAAACTACCCACTGCATGTTATAATATATTTGACTATGTCTTACCAACTTAGCCAACATGTATATACCCCACCACACATCTCCTCATCCCTTGTTAAATCTAACCATAAATCAGTCACCTTCTCCATTTGGGGTTAATGGTATCACCACAACACCAAATGAAGCCATATTTAGGGATCTTCTTCAGGAGAAATCTACTTCAACAAGCAGAAAACCTAAGCAAATTTCCCAACAATCCCCAACAATGGACCCATATGAGAAGGATGCCACAATCACCTCTAGTTTTTACCAGTATTTAAACAGCTACATAAAAAGTCTATAACTATACTCCCTAAATGAAATGGTAAGTTCAGGAGTAACCCTCTCTGGTGGAACTCCCTAAATGTAACGGTAAGTTCAGGAGTAACCCTCTCTGGTGGAACTCCCTAAATGTAACGGTAAGTTCAGGAGTAACCCTCTCTGGTGGAACTTCCTAAACGTAACGGTAAGTTCAGGAGTAACCCTCTCTGGTGGAACTCCCTAAATGTAACGGTAAGTTCAGTAGTAACCCTCTCTGGTGGAACTCCCTAAATGTAACGGTAAGTTCAGTACTAACCCTCTCTGGTGGAACTCCCTAAATGTAACGGTAAGTTCAGGAGTAACCCTCTCTGGTGGAACTCCCTAAATGTAACGGTAAGTTCAGGAGTAACCTCTCTGGTGGAACTCCCTAAATGTAACGGTAAGTTCAGGAGTAACCCTCTCTGGTGGAACTCCTAAATGTAACGGTAAGTTCAGGAGTAACCCTCTGGTGGAACTCCCTAAATGTAACGGTAAGTTCAGTAGTAACCCTCTCTGGTGGAACTCCCTAAATGTAACGGTAAGTTCAGGAGTAACCCTCTCTGGTGGAACTCCCTAAATGTAACGGTAAGTTCAGGAGTAACCCTCTCTGGTGGAACTCCCTAAATGTAACGGTAAGTTCAGTAGTAACCCTCTCTGGTGGAACTCCCTAAATGTAACGGTAAGTTCAGGAGTAACCCTCTCTGGTGGAACTCTCTAAATGTAACGGTAAGTTCAGGAGTAACCCTCTCTGGTGGAACTTCCTAAACGTAACGGTAAGTTCAGGAGTAACCCTCTCTGGTGGAACTCCCTAAATGTAACGGTAAGTTCAGTAGTAACCCTCTCTGGTGGAACTCTCTAAATGTAACGGTAAGTTCAGTACTAACCCTCTCTGGTGGAACTCCCTAAATGTAACGGTAAGTTCAGGAGTAACCCTCTCTGGTGGAACTCCCTAAATGTAACGGTAAGTTCAGGAGTAACCCTCTCTGGTGGAACTCCCTAAATGTAACGGTAAGTTCAGGAGTAACCCTCTCTGGTGGAACTCCCTAAATGTAACGGTAAGTTCAGGAGTAACCCTCTCTGGTGGAACTCCCTAAATGTAACGGTAAGTTCAGTAGTAACCCTCTCTGGTGGAACTCCCTAAATGTAACGGTAAGTTCAGTACTAACCCTCTCTGGTGGAACTCCCTAAATGTAACGGTAAGTTCAGGAGTAACCCTCTCTGGTGGAACTCCCTAAATGTAACGGTAAGTTCAGGAGTAACCCTCTCTGGTGGAACTCCCTAAATGTAACGGTAAGTTCAGTAGTAACCCTCTCTGGTGGAACTCCCTAAATGTAACGGTAAGTTCAGGAGTAACTCTCTGGTGGAACTCCCTAAATGTAACGGTAAGGTCAATAGTAACCCTCTCTGGTGAAACTCCCTAAATGTAACGGTAAGTTCAGGAGTAACCCTCTCTGGTGGAACTCCCTAAATGTAACGGTAAGTTCAGTAGTAACCGTCTCTGGTGGAACTCCCTAAATGTAATGGTAAGTTCAGTAGTAACCCTCTCTGGTGGAACTCCCTAAATGTAACGGTAAGTTCAGTAGTAACCCTCTCTGGTGGAACTCCTTAAATGTAACGGTAAGTTCAGGACTAACCCTCCCTTGTGGAACTCGCTAAATGTAACGGTAAGTTCAGGACTAACCCTCTCTGGTGGAACTCCCTAAATGTAACGGTAAGTTCAGTAGTAGCCCTCTCTGGTGGAACTCCCTAAATGTAACGGTAAGTTCAGGACTAACCCTCTCTGGTGGAACTCCCTAAATGTAACGGTAAGTTCAGTAGTAGCCCTCTCTGGTGGAACTCCCTAAATGTAACGGTAAGTTGAGAAGTAAACCTTTCTGGTGGAACTCCCTAAATGTAACGGTAAGTTGAGAAGTAAACCTCTCTGGTGGAACTCCCTAAATGTAACGGTAAGTTCAGTAGTAACCCTCTCTGGTGGAACTCCCTAAATGTAACGTTAAGTTCAGGAGTAACCCTCTCTGGTGGAACTCCCTAAATGTAACGGTAAGTTCAAGAGTAACCCTCTCTGGTGGAACTCCCTAAACGTAACGGTAAGTTCAGTAGTAACCCTCTCTGGTGGAACTCCCTAAATGTAATGGTAAGTTCAGGAGTAACCCTCTCTGGTGGAACTCCCTAAATGTAACGGTAAGTTCAGTAGTAACCCTCTCCGGTGGAACTCCCTAAATGTAACGGTAAGTTCAGTAGTAACCCTCTCCGGTGGAACTCCCTAAATGTAACAGTAAGTTCAGTAGTAACCCTCTGTGGTGGAACTCCCTAAATGTAACGGTAAGTTCTGGACTAACCCTCCCTTGTGGAACTCCCTACATGTAACGGTAAGTTCAGGACTAACCCTCTCTGGTGGAACTCCCTAAATGTAACGGTAAGTTCAGTAGTAGCCCTCTCTGGTGGAACTCCCTAAATGTAACCGTAAGTTCAGTACTAACCCTCTCTAGTGGAACTCCTTAAATGTAACGATAAGTTCAGTAGTAGCCCTCTCTGGTGGAACTCCCTAAATGTAACGGTAAGTTCAGGACTAACCCTCTCTGGTGAAACTCCCTAAATGTAACGGTAAGTTCAGTAGTAACCCTCTCTGGTGGAACTCCCTAAATGTAACGGTAAGTTCAGGAGTAACCCTCTCTGGTGGAACTCCCTAAATGTAACGGTAAGTTGAGAAGTAAACCTCTCTGGTGGAACTCCCTAAAAGTAACGGTAAGTTGAGAAGTAAACCTCTCTGGTGGAACTCCCTAAATGTAACGGTAAGTTCAGTAGTAACCCTCTCTGGTGGAACTCCCTAAATGTAACGGTAAGTTCAGGAGTAACCCTCTGTGGTGGAACTCCCTAAATGTAACGATAAGTTCAGGAGTAACCCTCTCTGGTGGAACTCCCTAAATGTAACGGTAAGTTCAGGACTAACCCTCTCTGGTGGAACACCCTAAATGTAACGGTAAGTTCAGGAGTAACCCTCTCTGGTGGAGCTCCCTATATGTAATGGTAAGTTCAGTAGTAACCCTCTCTGGTGGAACTCCCTAAATGTAACGGTAAGTTCAGTAGTAACCCTCTCTGGTGGAACTCCCTAAATGTAACGGTAAGTTCAGTAGTAACCCTCTCTGGTGGAACTCCCTAAATGTAACGGTAAGTTCAGTAGTAACCCTCTCTGGTGGAACTCCCTAAATGTAACGGTAAGTTCAGTAGTAACCCTCTCTGGTGGAACTCCCTAAATGTAACGGTAAGTTCAGGAGTAACCCTCTCTGGTGGAACTCCCTAAATGTAACGGTAAGTTCAGGAGTAACCCTCTCTGGTGGAACTCCCTAAATGTAACGGTAAGTTCAGTAGTAACCCTCTCTGGTGGAACTCCCTAAATGTAACGGTAAGTTCAGGAGTAACCCTCTCTGGTGGAACTCCCTAAATGTAATGGTAAGTTCAGGAGTAACCCTCTCTGGTGGAACTCCCTAAATGTAACGGTAAGTTCAGTAGTAACCCTCTCTGGTGGAACTCCCTAAATGTAACTGTAAGTTCAGTAGTAACCCTCTCTGGTGGAACTCCCTAAATGTAACGGTAAGTTCAGGAGTAACCCTCTCTGGTGGAACTCCCTAAATGTAACGGTAAGTTCAGTAGTAACCCTCTCTGGTGGAACTCCCATATTAACAAACTGTATAATAAAAGAAGGACAATAATGACAAGATGTAAGAAATCCTCATGCCCTGTCCTCAAAACCCGCCAGTAAGGAACTTAAAAGCACTATTAGAAAATGCAAAGCAGAATTCAAACTTAAGGTCACTACTGATACCAAATGAAACTACGCATCTTTTTTCAGTTATGTTAGGAGATTAAAGAATAATATCCAGCAATGCACTGAGCTCATCCATAATAATATCCCACATTCCAATACTAAGGATGTAGCCAATATATTAGCAGATACATTTAGTCCTACCTTTACACCACCCACATTGTGATGCCCAATACACTTGAAAATTTAGTTTTCCCTGTATCAGTTTGGAGCAAGTATTAGAATCCCTGTCAAATGTAAAAAAAAATAATGCATCTATGGAACCAGATTACATATCAGGTTATATTTTCATCAGTGTCAAGTATACACCATCTGAGCCTCTCAAACTGTTCAAGCTTAGCCTATCCACATGGCTGTCCCTGATGCCTACAGGACAGTCACAATAATGCCTTTACACAAGGGTGGGTCCTTTACAAATCCATCCATCCATATGCCAATCAGCCTCACCAGCAGTATATGCAAAGCCATGGAATGTATCATAGCAGAACTCACTTATGCAGACAGGACAGGGTTTTCTAAATGTCAGGTATTATCTTCTGAATGCAGTAAACTTCTTTAAAAAAGTTGACAAAGGCTGTGGACAGCGATCACTCTGTACATTCTGTTTACCTTGACATGGTCAAGACTTCTGGCAGTATCCCCATGATGGTATTACTGAAAAAATTGACAAACTTAATGTAAGTTCTTCCATTATCCAAAGGATTCCAAATTGGATATATTACACATCCCAGGTTATAAAAGTTGCTGGTACCCAATTATAACTAGTGGGGCACCATAGGGAACAGAGCTGGACCCTCTCCTAGTTGGCATTTATTTTGCAGACATAGAAGCCAATAGCCATGAAGTGTGGTTGATCATGTTTCCTGATGACTGCAAGTTGGACACTGTTATCCATTAATTGACTAATACTAAAGTTCTCCAAAAAGAGCTCTTCCCACCGTATATTTCATAAATGACATTCCTCTTCAAACATATATAGTTGTAAAAGACATGACTACTTATGTGGACAGCTCTCTCTCTCTCTCTCTCTCTCTCTCTCTCTCTCTCTCTCTCTCTCTCTCATTCAGTCATCATGTTTCCATCATAGTCAAGAAATCCTTCATTTTGTACCAACTAGTTTCAAAGGGGAATATCTTCAGGATCCAAACAAATCATCTTAACTTTGTACTTTTCCTTATCAGACCCACCATCAAACACAACACCCCTTTGGTATGTACAAATCTAGGCATGTCACTCATCTACAAAGACCTCAACAATGTTTAACCAACAAAATTAAAGCCCTTAAATCTTTCTACTATCCAAATAGATTAGCAAACTCTCCTTATACTTATTGGCCAACCAACTGTTCCAAAGTGACTTGTGGTTTGTTTTTTTGACCTATGAATGGTCTATTCTTATTTGATGTCCTATTTTGATTCAAAAACAGTGGCTCTGCAAACACTCCTATTGGGACTGTTTACACCAACGCATAAATAAGACGCGGTGGAGGGATAGCTTTCTGTCTCAGTATATTCTCATCCTATGGAACAAGTCACCACTACAGGTCAAACAAAGTGCTACTTTGTCTGTATTTAAGGCTAGTCTTGATGACTGGATGGGTAAATGTAAATTTACATAACAGTTATCATGTACAACCATGCTTGATGTGAGAGAAGGTCACTATTAAGTACTTGTAAAGGGTGAATCAGTTTAAAGGTGTTTATGGCTAGACCTCTTACAATCCCTGTGATTATTTTCCATAGTATTCTTCCTATCTGCTGGAATTTTTCTTTATCTATCTATCTATCTATCTATCTATCTATCTATCTATCTATCTATCTATCTATCTATTTACCCATCTATTACTGCAATTTTTCATTGAATGATGGTGTGATGTATCAAAATTAAAATCTTTGGTTAACTGCACGGATAGTTCACTGAAGCCCTTACAATTTCCTCTTTTTAATATAGATATCTTTATCATGAGCTGGTCCTTTGAACAGAGGAAATTGGAAACCCCAGAGGTCTCCAGAAACCTTTGTTCAGGTTCATGTGGAAGGGCATGAGTAATTTGGCATCCTGGCTTTCCTCAAAGAGCAGTCAGATGTATTAGTTATCTGATCCACAGTGGTAACTGGGTTTATAGGCAACCAACCTTTATGTGTGCCTGGGATGCAACCAAAATGGAATATCTGACATTTCATACAATGTGAGCATATTTCAGAGACATTGCTACATCCTGCAAACCATTAATTATAAAAGTGCTGGACCAGTGCCTTGTTATAGGGGTTTCCTATAGTGCGAGTTATGGCCTGTCCATTGGTAACTCACAAAATCAGACCTTTCCAATAGGTGCTTCTGTACAGGAGGTTCAGAAGAGAAAGCCAGCTCTCATTTTACAGATGATAAATGAGCCAATTTACATGACTGTGTGATTAAAACTAATAACACATATGAATGAGCAGTAGCTTCTTGAGTGTTAGAGAACAAAATGTAATGACACCTGTAGGTACCATGTCATTTATTCATGGCATTATGGCAATAATAGGAAAAACTGGCAATCACCAGTATTTCAGCACAGCTGTCAGAATATTACAGCAGCTGTCACAATGTTACAACAGTTGTCAAAATATTACAACAGCTGCCAGAATGTTATGACAGCTGTCAGAATGCTATGGCAGCTGTCAGAATATTATGGCAGCTACCACAATGCTACAGCAGCTATCAGAATGTTATCACAGCTGTCAGAATGTTACAGCAGCAGTCAGAATGTTACAGCAGCAACATACTTTGTCAGCTGCCAGCCTAACATTCTGACAATATTATGGACACAAGGAGCCATGTACTCTTTTTCTGAGTGTTATTATTTGTTTGTAAGGGAGGTGCCCCCCTTAACCACCCAGAAACCACCATATTTAAAAATAAAAAGGGCAGTTTGATTGCATGTGGGATGTTAAGGGTGGCAGTACACCTCCTTACTAACATATGCCATTTCTGTTTCCTTTAATTCTTAAATGTCAAATGAAAAATGATAAATAATAAAAAAAAACAGAAATGTGTAAATGTGTATGTTTTGTAATTATGTAAATATGTAAATAATGTTATTTTATGCTGTGTTAAATAAAGGACCCCTACACTTTCCAATAGATGCGGTGTGATATTTTACATCCACCTGAACTAACACCCACTCAAGCAGATGGGGGCTCAGTTTAACATCTCATCCAAAGGATGACACACTCAGGAATCCAGCAGCCCCATTATGTTGCACTGCAATGTCAGCTCTCGATCTACCTGGTGCAGGAATAGAGGCCACAGCATTCCGATCCACAGGTGAGTGTGTTACCTGTTGCTTCACTAACACTATTTGGTTCTTCAGTCCCTACTTTGAAGAATGAAATTAGAATGTTTATGCAATGCAGGTAAATATATTCTGTGTTTTCCATACTAACCTCTGCCAGTGGTGGTATTCATGTGGACATAGAATATAATATTAGACTGCAAAGTGCATGATTGTCACCTGCTGATCCTCTTCAGAACTGCAGCCACACTACAGCTGTACCAGAACAGCATGCATTTATTTATTGGTATGTACTGTATCTGTTGTATAGGTTCATAGGTGATTAGTAGGCTAATGACCCTAAAGGGTCTTTTTAAGCCTAGCCATGCTTCACAACTGTATTTTACAGGTTATGATACCACATATTTTATAGGTGGTATAACATGGGTATGAGTGTTTGAGCATTTATAAGCTTTATCTTTCTAATAGGGACATAGGTGGCAGACCAAGAATACATTTATGATTATCCATACATGCAGGAATGAAATCTGTTTCATATGGATGGAAAGCCTCTTACAGAGACAGGGTAGTTTCCAAAACACATAACTGCCTCTTCAACATATCATATTTATGTTGCAAATAACATTTTGATCCCTAGATAGGATGTTTCTGATGATAATTGTTTTACAGATGTGCAACAGGTCCATAAGGGTTGGATCAGAGGCTTCTTTGAAGACCAGGCATAGATTGCCCCTCAGCAGTCATTACAAGACTGAGTACATAGAAAAGGCTTTGAGGTGGTCCATGTAGGATACATTTTTTACATTATGTATTCTTTTTGTGAGGAACCTCTGAGACTGGTCCAGTTGTTGTATATGTCTGGTTTTCTACATACCATAGCGGGTGTTGTACTCAGTGATAGGTCTGATAAGAGCTGAGTATAATATAACAATGATATCTTTGGACCTAAACCCCATACCCTTGCTTATAAGTTGTGTGATGTAGAATGATTTCCTTTTTACAGCAGACAGATTGTTAAATGCCAATTTACTGTCTACATTTTCCCAAATACCTAATGGCAGGGTCAACTCTTAGGAGTATATTATCAATGCAGTAATTTCCAGGGGGCAGTTGTCTTTCTGAAAAATACTATTATGCATTTTTTGACATTGAGTTTTGGACTATGATTCTGGCACCATTTATTAGTCTGCATCAAACCTTCTTGGAAGATATTTGCCTCTTGGGGGGTTATGTGACTGTGCCTAAGGGAATTATTCTGTTCCTAGACTTACTTACAGAGCAAGCAAGGCAGATGTAGTGAATGGGTCTTCCAGTTGATGCTGTCAGGTCAAAGACAAAGTACAGAATACTCAGGCTCTCTCAGAGAGTTCTTAAATTAATATCTCAGATATTACTGCTGGGATAGCTTGCAGAATGACATCACTTTTTGTCATCTGACTCTATCCCAGGTGAAACCCCCCACTGATGCAGCCAGTAGCATTTAGCACCTACCTGTGAAAATACATACACACTGGTTATTTTTCTCAGATCTTTGTAGATCCTGGAAGTCATAAAACAATAAAAACACTTCCAAGACAATACAGCGAACCTCTAGCTCTAGACATTGTGTCTGTTACTGGACTGAAACTGAAAGATAATATCCTTTTATTATGTGGCCATCAAGTAATTTAATTTCAGCAATTTTTATGAAGTTAACCTCTGGTGTTCCAGTTTCCATTGTTAAAATATATACATCTAAACAGTTACAATAGCGTATGCACATTTCTGCTGTTTTCCATTATGGTACACTGTGGTTACATTTTTAAGCTCAGTACTTTGTAAAATACCTCTTCAGCACACGTTTGCACAAACCATCTTATATGGCATATAGTTCTAATACATTTGTAACACAAGCATATGAATCATGCTGATATTCACAAATTACACATATAATTATTTACAAAATTCCAGATAGCTGAGCTGGCAATATCTCTTTTTATGAGAGTTGGATCCAGTGTCTGAAGGTCTTCTATGTTACTGTTTATCATTTTCATTGTAATTCTTTTCATCACCATTCATATGAGACCAGTCAGGCATAAGGGTCAGTCATTTTACAGGCCCATGGATAGCTCCCCATGTGCAGAGGGATAACAGCTGCAGTTCTACATTTACTTGGGACAAAACCTTTTTGAGGCTAGTGCTTCTTGTGGGCCCAATAGGTCATGTTTTATTATATTAATGAGACATCCTGGGATGTTATCAGGTTCCACTAATGCAGTGATTTTGGTTTTGGAGAGTGCATTGAGTATCTGTTCTCCATTGACAGCTGGGGAAGCTGTGGTTGGGGTTATTTCTTGAGAGGTGTCTGGGGTAAATTTTCTATATCCTCTGGATTAGTATAGGTGGCTCCATTTATAATTTATATATATATATATATATATATATATATATATATATATATATATATATATATATATATATATATATATTACGTGCATTAGCCTTTGAGGATTTTAACCTACCTGAAGAATGCATAGTGGTTGTCTTCAGCCTTGGAGGCTACCTTTTTGCCAAATTTGGCTTTGTTAGACTTATTTAGTCCCCTGTGTATATTCATTTTGATGAGGTAGTGCTTACCTTGCTGGATGTTGCACTTTCCATTTTTGGCCATGATTTTCTTCCTTTTGTTATACAATCTACTGATGTTGTAATTCCACCAGGATGGTTTGTTTTTAGAGTTAGTCCTGTGCATATTCCAGATAGATACCACTGCCTCTATTCAGCTATAAATTTTCAGGAATTTTGTGAATTACGTCATGTATACATAGTGTTCCCTGGGTTTTGGCAGCTTGAAATCTTGCCAGTGTGTCACTTAAAAGTAGGAAGTTAGTTTTCAAATAATTTCTAAAAGTACCAGGGTTACCTAGTGTCCTAAGTTTTGTTTTTATTTCAAAAGAGATAACTTTATGGTCTGAACTGACCAGTGAAGACATTACACTCGGAGTAGAACAATGTTCCACTATATTGGTGAAGACTAGGTCCAGGAATCTTTGAGCCTGCAAATCTGAGGTCATATACAATTCACAGTTTATATGGGGGTAGTTGACGTCACTCATAATTATGATGTTAGGTTCAGAAGCATAGCTGGCTCAACCAGTGCCCTTTGCTGATATCAAGAATCAGCACCCCTCACCTCAGTTCTTTAAGTGAAGGGCAAAAAAAAAATACCTTCACTGTAATAAACCAATTGCTACAGCTACAAGCTAACATACCAGAGGGATAGATTCTTGTCCCAGAGACTTCCCATACTCTGGAATAAACTACCTATCTATATCAAACAAAGCTCCTCATTAACACTCTTCAAGACAAATCTTGATGATTGGATGGGAAATAGGAAATTCTCCACTGGGATCACCTCTGTGGCTCTGCTCAACAGTGGCACAGGAAAATAATTTTCTTGGGTGGCAAAAGCCAGGGTACCTTTTTGGCTGGGCTTGTATAGGCCCCAGGGCTGATAGCCTAGTACCTACCTATGAACCTATGAACCTACAGTCTGATCCACACACATCTCTTCCAGTGAAGAACTTCTACTGGCACAGCAACCAGGTGGCCAGGTGCACGACACACACCCCCACCCTGGCCCAGTCATTTAGGACCCTCCTTCAAGACATTTTATTTAAAAAAATCTTCTATTAAACTATACCAAACTGCTTTCTACAAACATAGAAAGCAGTTGCTACAGTCTATACCCTGCCTGCATGGATAGTTATAGTGCTCATGTTTTAATTTAAAAAAAGTCTTCTTTTAAACTGTAGCAGACTTCTTGCTACAGTTTGTATCTTGCCTGTACAGAGCTCAAGTTTTAGTTAAAAACAATGTTTTTTACTTTTAAGCTATAGCAAACTGCTTACCATATAACAAGCAGTTGGTACAGTTAAGACCACACACAGAGGCTACAGCATGCAGGTTTGACCACAAATGCATTCTGGCTTTTAAACACCAGTATTACATTAAACAGAGATGGGAATCAGCTGATCATGTCCTGCACTAGAGCAGTTGCCCCTCACCCTAGCTGTGCTACTCTTGGGTTGAACAGAGAGTGACTTGATTTCATTTATGTAAGTGGTATGTATTTCCCGGGTCATAGAGGGGGACCTATACCTCACAAGGATATGGTAAAGGAGGAGCTTAAGTGCATCATACTGCTTGACCAGCCTTGTGATGTGATTATTTTTCATGTAGATTGAGAAGCATCCAGATTTTGCACCTTTCTGTGAAGTAGCTGGCCTAAATGTGTGGAAGTACCCTCAGCAAACTTAATGCATTGCCATTCTAGCACAGATAAGTACTATAGATTGATATGTGGCACTTTTCTTACTTATGTAAGTGTGCTGCTGCTATATTGCAAAATTATTTATTATAATTCTCCACTTCATCAGTGTAAAATAAAGAAATTAAATGATCTGCAGTTCTGCATTTGATCAATGTAAAATAAAGAAATGAAATGATCTACAACTTGAAATGAACTTTTACAAAGAGTTAGCTCTTATTTATTCCACTTCTCCCCATTGTTTATTAACCATCATTCATTCTGTTGGATACCTTTGAAAACAAAAAAAAAAATAGAGAAAGTCAACACTTCAGTTTCCTCCTGGTAAAGGTCCTTTCTTTGCATGTAGGCGCCATGCTTCACAGCCCCCACTGTCAGTCATTTCTTTGAACTGTGCAGCCTACAGGCTCATCAGTAGCAAATAATCCTCAGTGCAAATGTTTTGATTCACCCATTTAAAAGTATTTTCAAGTACAAAAATAAGGAAAGTCACCTCTCCTGTTTTTGTTTTTTTTTTCTTGTCTGGTTATTCTCTGTCCACACCTGATGCTGTTTAACTAACTGATAAGTCTACTCACTTGTATAGAGTTCTCCTCTGGTAAAGGCTTCTGTTTATTTAACAGGAAAATAAGGAAACTTGTCTCTCTAGTCTCTTTTCTGTTGAAAATCTGTTTCCTGTAAGCTTCTCCAGTGCTCTCCAGGCCCTCACACTGATGTTTTCCTAAACCAGGAAGTGTTCTCACTGAAATGAAAGAAGCTTTCTTCAAGACGATGGTTTTAATTCATCCATTTCAAAATTTGTGCAAACAGAAATTTAAGAAAGTTGCCTTTCGTGGCTCCTTACTCTTAAAAGCCCCTTTCATATATGCTTGTCCAGTGCTTCTCAGACCTAAGCTCTACTTTTTTATTGACCTGGGTCTCAACACTAAGGAATTTGTCTCAGAAGAAGGGCTTCTGTTCACCAATGAAAAAGTTTGTGCAAACAAAAACTAAGGAAACACATCACCCGTGCATTTAATGCTAAATGACATTTCTCTCTGTTCTTGTCTGGTGCTCCCCGTCTCCTGACTCCCCTGTTCACCTAAATGGGATGTCTGCATATTCAACAACAATGGGTTCTGTATATGATGAGAGCTTCTGTTCACCTGCTTAATAGTTTGTCCAGTCCATATAGGAAAATAAACAAAATCAGCACTCAGTTAAAAGTAAGATGTGAAAAAATGATTCTTCTTCTTTCAGCTTTTTCCTGGTTAGGGGTCACCACAGCAGATCACCTGTCTGCTCATGATTGGCAGTGGAGTTTTACGGTGTCGAGTTGCCAGCCTGGCACCCAACCTTCCACAGAAGAGATACACACACACACACACACACACACACACACACACACCTAGGGCCAATTTTAGAGTGTCCAATCCACCTACAGCATGCCTTTGGGATGTGGGAGGAAACCAGAGCACCCGGAGGAAACCCATGCGGCCACAGGGAGGACATGTAGACTCTGCGCAGAAGGCACCCCAGCCAAGGATTGAACCGGAGAACCTCTTGCTGTGAGGTGGCAATGCTAACCACTGCACCACTGTGGCTGCCCATGTGAAAAAATGATTATGAGCCTGAAATCAATATATTTGTTTAAGTACAGTAGATTCCTGAAAGAGGCTAACATTTTCTTTTTATATTTTCCCACAACAATGCTAGTTTGCTATACTATGTCTGTCTGTCTGTCTGTCTGTCTTATTCCAGAATCTGTGAAGACCTTTTGAAGTTCATTCTAACACTATATTCATTATTGTAGGGTAGTTACAGAACGGCAACACTCTGTTATGTTTTATTTATATGCTAAAGAGGAGGAAGACAGTTGTCTTTGTTTCTAATGTCTAGTATAGATGGTGCTTATAGTTTGAGAAAACATTTAAATTTGTGGAATATCTGCTAACTAGTGAAAGGGAAGGTCTACAAGAGGGTAGTGAGACCAGCTATGTTATATGGGTTGGAGACAGTGGCATTGACAAAAAGGCAGGAGTTAGAGCTGGATGTGGCAGAGTTAAAGATGTTAAGATTTACACTGGGTGTGACGAGGTTGGACAGGATTAGGAATAAGTATATTAGAGGGTCAACCCAGGTTGGAAGGTTGGGAGACAAAGCCAGAGAGGCAAGATTACTTTGGTTTGGACATGTGCTGATGAGGGATGCTGAGTATATTGGGAAAAGATGCTAAGGATGAAGCTACCAGGTAACAGGAAAAGAGGAAGGCCTAAGATAAAGTTTATGGATGTGGTGAGAGAGGACATGCAGGTGGTTGGTGTGACAGAGCAAGATGCAGAAGGCAGGAAGAAATGGAAACAGATGATCCACTGTGGCGACCCCTAACGGGAACAGCCAAAATAAGATGATGATCTGCTAACTGCAGTTGGAAGTCGTCCTTTATTTTTAATGTTTTAGACTGCAATGCATCTCATGCCTGCACTGTACATTGTTTACTAATTCTATTTTAACTAGTCTGCTGTTTAGATTCTTAGGAGGGTGTTGACTCTCTTACATCAATTTTACATTGCTTTATTTTCATAAGTTTGTACCAGGCTAACTACTCTTGTGGACCATTTTAAGCCTAGGCATTTTCCCTTGTGGTGCTTGAATTAAGCATATGGTATTAGATTGTCATTACCCAACCCATGGTCACTAATTCTATATTACCCCTGGTGAGAATAACTGGGATCATATTATAGATAATAAGAGGGGACTCATGCTTGGAATAAACCATGTAAGAGCTGCCTCAGACAATTAGTAGTATAGGAGACAGTCCTGAAGTAAATGTTTTGTTTCCCATCCATAGATCCAAGTTGCACTTGAATATAGATGGGGGGTGAGTTTTGTTTTACATGGGTGGGGAGTTTGTTCTAGAGCAGTGGCATCCTGTGCAAGATATACCCCTCCCTCCAACATTATCCATTTCCCACTGATATTATAATTTTACAGTGTGTGTGTACTCTGCTTCTGTTTTTATTTGTGTTTCATGTAGGAGTCCAGTATCAGAAGCCTAGTCACAAATGGGTAAAGAACATGTCAGCCAAGGGAACAACAGCTGTGCTATTTTTATTCCAAATCTCTGTTCTTTCGCATATATATTGTCCTCTTTAATAAAAGCTTCTATGAATATGAATCTGGTTTTGGCAAGAAATAATAATATTTTTTTTGCACTCTCCCTCTTTTTTTTCATAGATTTAGTACCTGCAGATTTGACAGCTGTTGTGTTATTTTTGTCAACATCTGATTCTTGTGGCTGAAGCTACACTGATTGAATTGTGCTTGTCTGAGCTCTGCTAGTTATGGTCACATTACAGCTGTCATTATTCCCACAACAGTTATCACAATATAAACCGTATTTCTGGTAACCATTTGCTGTTTTATTTAGCTCTTACCCTTGCAGTTTCTGATTTCTATATACTTAATCCTAGAACATTCTCTGTCCTCAAACTCCTTTCCCCTTTCTGCTTGTCCTCTGCTTCATGGCCCCATTCCCATACAGTTTTGCTGAAGCAGAAAGCCTGTGGGCCCAACAGTAAGGAGTTTTTCTCAGGACAAGGATGTCTGTTTACTCATATTAAAGTCTGAGCAAGACAAAAAGTAAGGAACTCATCTTTCGTGCCTCTTCGCCGCTGACAGTAAGAGTTCTACTTTCAGCTGACTGACTGACCTTTAATAATATCCTGGTAGCTTTGAAGGGGAAAAGGCATTCAACTTGGAAGCTGTAGTGCAACAGAGCTGGATTAAAATAATCTTTTTAATCTACACTTTAAATCAACAATATTTGTGGAGATTTCTTGCAAATGACAAAAAAAAAAAAAAAAGAAAAAGAAAAAATATCCATTACCCTATATTGTTTTCTTACATTTCTGCTAACATAATTATTTGTACAATTTCTCTGCATTGTGTACTCTTTATATATTGTGATTCTGAAACCCACTGCACGTCTCTAGCTATGAACCTTTATTTTAGGGATGCTTACTGAAGAAGAAACACTCCACAGAACCTTATCTTTCAAATAGGAAATCCCTTCCCTGCTGTACTAAGATGAATGACGATTTCCATCCCTGCTTATTTAGTACTTTGTTCATGGTTTTTGCCATAGATATGATAGTAGAAGTGCTTTGGTGTTATGATCACCTGTGACAACTCTAGGAAATTTATTTAACACCTGCTTAACCATCCCTAACATAATTCCTTTCTCTCTCTAGTAACTATCTTTTGATGTAAGAGTCTATTTAATCCCTTTGTATTATATTGCTTGGTTGTTTCTCCCCCATTCTTCATTATTTTAATGTAACTCGACATTCCTCTTCAAGATCAATGCAAACAAGCAACTGTTAATTATCTAAAGATTTGTCAGTAAAGAAGTCAACTTTCCTCAGTGTGTCTTCTTTATTTGTACAAGTAAAAACAGTACAAAATGAATAATGAATGGTAAATTTCAAACCTTGATGATTGTTTTTTGGTGAATATTAAGTGATAAAGTGAAATGTCCAGGTCGGATAGCACTGTTCCACTATCCAACCCTGTTCTCACTCTCCCCACATCATTACATTTATACCCAATCAAACCCCACCCAGCATAAACAATCCAATCTAAACACACTTCTAACAGCCAATACACTGCCTTATTACTAATACATCTCCCAAGAGCTCACAGTGCTCCACCTGCTTTCTCTCCATCTAGCACAGAAATCTGTTTTACTTTTATCATACCTATAGTCAGATACCCTACCAAATCAACCCACCACTTTTGCCTCCATCCATTATGAACCTCTATTACTCCTGTGACATGTTTCTTCATAACTCTACACCTGAATCTTCTTCTCCACTCTACAGCGTACTACTCTAAACTCTTATTGTTATAAACCACGACTGTCTTCTCTACACTGCAACTTATCTCTTACCCAGCAGGTCCCTTAAATAACTTGAGACACATCTATTTCCTAGCATCCATACAACAAATGCCTTAGTTTACAGATGAGACCATTCAAGAGGTAATGCCTTATTTATTAAGCAATCTCTACTGTACCTCTCTTCTCTAATCAACAGCCTTAGTTGAGGATTAAGACTATAAAACACTTGGCAGCAGAAAAGATACTTTCTACTACTCTAAATGGTAAATAAGATATCCTTGAAATACATTCCTGTTCACTAAACTCCCTGCTACACCTCTGTTCACTACACAATCACTACTACATATTCCTTAGCTAATCAGCAGCCTTACGTGAGGGATAAAGCCATGTTTGCTGTTCTAAATCTTGACGTAACAAGTACCCAAGATGGCGGCTGTGTTACCGTTTTCTTCTCTCTCTTTCCTTCTTATTTTATTCACTTTCATTCCCTTTCCAGCAGTACAGCATTTCATTTTCATCCTCAGTGAATCCTATAAAGTTAATACCTACATTACTTATGACTGGCCTACTACTGTTTTGTTCTGTCACACTAATAGATACTAGTTCACAATATTAAAACCAACCCCAAAAAGCAATAAACATAAAACGTGTCTCAAAATTTACCAAGAAATCTTTTGTCTTTAAGAATGCATGTTAAATAATATCACATGCAAAAGCAGCTACAAACACAAATGATCCCACTACAGAAATAACTTACCTTTTCAAACTTTTGGAAATATAAATTGCCCAGTTTGCCTAGCTCAGCTAAAACTAAAGCAAGCAGGAGATGCACATACTAACTGCTCTGCTACCAGTGAGTCATCTCAAGTAATCTTTAACAACTTGTAAAATAAATGCTTAAAATTGCTCTGCTGAAAACAAGATATAAGAAAAAAATGCACACAACTCAGATCCTGGACCTTAATGGAGTAATGTAATATAACAACATAACAGAAACCTGATGATTAAAAGCCAGCTTCTACCCCTTTTCCTTTATTCTTTAAGATACTCTCTTTATACAGACAACAGATCAGGAAGTAGAATGGAAGGAGTCTATATACTCTTTACAATGTAAAAACATAAGCGGCTTTAGAAATTGTAAAAATATTTATCTCAGTCAAACAAACAAAAATATGACCACCTCCAATTTGCTACGACTCTAACTATTATATGGAGTCATAAAAAAACTTTCTAACATGTACCCTGCAGACTGAAGAAAACTACAATACTCAATTTTGATGTGAATGCTTTAGGTCCTGAATGAACTCAGTTTAATAGGCTACTCAGTGCAATGGGACTAATACAGCTGGTTAATGAACCCACAAAATTCCACAAATGAAGCATGTGGTCCTCCTTGGTTACCCTAACTGTTAAAAACACACCCTATAGATGCTTAATGCATCAGTTGAAGCAAACAATACAACTGATCATTGTCTTGTATTATGTGGCTGGTCATTCAAAACTTAAAGAATCTGGCTTCAACTTATCTCACTGTGCACCTTATTAGAATTTAAGGAAGACAGGGAAAAACTCCCTTATTAGCCACAACAAAAAGTTGAGATCCCTCATCAAAACCTCTAAAGCCAGCTATGAAGGCAGTATTGCAGCAGACAACAAAAACTACCACAAAGTCTTCAGTAGTTATATCAAGAATCTACATGGCAATATCCAGGTTTCCTCTGAGTTACTACACAATGATACCTCCTATACTTAGCCAAGAGATATTGCCAACATACTGGCTGATGGATTCAATGCCAACTTTACCCCCCCCCCAAAGGACCAGCCACAATACAGGAAGAATGTCAGGCACCCAACATTACTGCAGCAAAGGTTAAAGCTGCATTGTCTAAGGCCAGTAATACAGCTTCCATGGGACCTGAGAATATCCCTAAATGTGTTCTACATGAACTACAAAGTGAACTGGCACCACATCTGTGTGCCTTGTTCAATCACAGCCTCACCTCAGACTTTGTTCCTACTGAATGGTGCAATGCTACAGTCATCCCTCTCCATAAAGGGAGAGCAACTACAGACCCTGGAAATTATTGCCCCATTAGCCTGATGAGTGTGATATGTAAGACTATACAGAACATTATCATGGACCTAATTAACAAGGGTATAGGGAATCTGCAAGCTCTACATCCCATGCGGTTTGGTTTTGTGAAAGATAGATCATGCTTGGTTAACCTGGTTGACTTCTTTGAGTCTGTCACCAGAGCTGTGGATGAGGGCAATGCAGTTCATACAGCCTACCTCGATCTGGCCAAGGCCTTTGATACCATTCCCCACTCAGGAATTATTGATAAGCTCACCAAACTAGGCATCAACCCCTATATCACTAGGGGGATGCAAATTGGCTAACATATAGAACCTGGGTGTGAAAGTAGCGGACTTTAAGTCAGACTGCTGACCAGTCACAAGTGGAGTCTCACAGGGATTGGTCCTGTGTCCTCTCCTGTTTGGCATCTACTTCTCAGAGGTCCAGGCCAACATGGAGGGACTCTGGCTGACCAAGTTCGCAGATGATTGCAAGCTGCTAGCCATTATTAACTCCCCAAGTGATGTAGACATCCTACAGAAAGGCCTCACTGAGACCAATGACTGGTGTCAAAATCACAGCCTTAAGATTAATGCCAAAAAATGTGTCATCATCCCCTTTGGGAAAAACTCAGTTCCCACTAATTACCACATCGATGGGAGCCCACTGAACACTGAAGGCGTTATAAGAGATCTGGGGACACAGATTGACAGTAACCTCTCCTTCAACCACCACATTGACACTGTGGTCAGAAAGTCCTTCTATGCAGCACATCTCATTACCAAGGGTTTTGCATCCAGGAAGAAAGAGGTTATTGTCTCTCTTTACTCTTCCCTCATTAGGTCAGTCATCGAGTATAATGCCCCATTTGGCATGTACCTCACTAGACACATGCAACAGCCGGAAAGGCCACAAAAGTACCCCACAAAGACAATCCTAGGCCTTAAACACATGTCCTACATGGACAGATTCAAAATACTCCAGATATTCTCTCTCTCGCATATCATCTACTAAGAGGTGATCTCTGCTTGACTTACAAAGCCATGTCTGACCCAGCTCTGTTAGAAATGCTATATCTAAAGAAATCCCAATCCTTCAGCACCACACACTCCAGAGACCTCAACCTCATTACCACAATCAACAGGACATGCTGGAGGGACAGGTTCATAACCCAGAGACTACCCATGCTCTGGAATAGACTTCCCATACATGTCAAGGAGAGCATGATGAGTGGATGGGAAATAGAAAGTTCACCATGGAGATCACTGCAGTGGCACTACTTGATAAAGGCACTGTGGACTAAGGTCGGGTGGCACGATGCAAAGGCACTTCTATGGGCTAAGCTTGTAAAGGCTCAAGGGCCATTAGCCTAGTACACACCTATGAACCTATGAATGGGTCAGAAGATCAATTAAAATAATAGACATGACTCCTTTTTTAATGAATAATATTGCAAAAATGCTCTTTTCAGTGTTTATTACTAAACTAATAGTGTATAACTTCTTTCCTGCAAGCAGGCTAAGACTAAGAGGTCAAAAATGTCCTTGGCTCACCTCTTACATTAAAGTAACACACTGTCAAACAAAGACTAGAAGCATGGGAGGCAAACCTTCTGAGTGACAACCTTCATTAAACATTTGCATTATTAATAAAGAAAAGTAGATTAGGGGTGGTTGGTTGGTATAATGGTTAAGGTGTTTACCTTACAGACACAAGGTACAGGGTTTGATTCTCACATGAGGTAATTGGCTAGGCTTAAAATGGCCCAGACAGGCAGTTAGCCTAGTACTAATCTATGAACCTAAATAAATGCAGCCAAGAAAACCTATTTAGAAATCAGGACCTTATCAAGGCATTTTGTCCTAGGCATCAGCAGAACAGCAATGTGGTATAATGCTGAAAACAACGTGAACTTGCTCAGTACTGATGAACCAAAAGGAAGGTCAATTAAACAGGAGATACCACACACTGGTTTATTATGAATTATACCATGATCCCCCCAAAACGTGCACGCTGATTGGCCAGCGTGCCCGTTGTAAATCGAGTTATACTAATGGAAAAAGGTCCGGTCGCCCGGACTTTTTTCCATTAGTATAACTCATTTTTTTAAAACACTGTTTCGCTATGTTAAATGGGTTTAACATAGCGAGACAGCTTTAAAATAAGCAACGGAGATCTCCGTTGCTTATTTTAAAGCTGTCTCGCATGTTAAACCCATTTAACATAGCGACAGTGTTTTAAAAACGGAGAAAGCAAGATCTCCGTTGCTTTTTTAGTGTCTCGCTATGTTAAATGAGTTTAACATAGCGAGACAGTTTTAAAATAAGCAACGGAGATGTCCGTTGCTTATTTTAAAACTGTCTCGCTATGTTATACTCATTTAACATAGCGAGACATAAAAAACGGAGATCTTGCTTTCTCCGTTGCTTTTGCCCACAGCTCTGATGTACTGGGCAGGCGCGCAGTACATCAGAACTGCCGCGGATGCCAGACATCTGCGGAAGGGCAGTAAACAGGCATTATACTATGCCATTATTTAAGAAAAGTAACAGTTTATTTTCTTAAATAATGTCATGGTATAATAGCAATAACCCACTTCTGGGTGTGGGTAATGCTAAATTCCACCGCGGTTGGCTTTATTTGCCCTCGGGACCAAACCACGCCAACCGTGGGTAAATTTAGCATTACCCACACCCAGGCGTGGGTTATTGCTATAATAAATCACACAACAAACTAGAATAATCTGAAGTTTATAATTATAAAAGCTTTTATCCCAACATAAATAAAAGAGGTTTAGTTTAGGGACTATTCATGAGGCTTGCGAGAATGAACTCTGACATTCTTATTAAGGAATTTTATGTTTTATCCAAAATGTTTCTCAATAGGGGCTACCCCAAAAGTATGATTAATGACACGCAGGCAGACATTTTAACTAGATTGCGTAATAAATATAGACCTCAGTTTGGTATTGTCCTGGACAGAAATGATGAATTCACAACTTATGAAATTAGAGATGGAGTTGAGCTTAACCACTGTCATCATTCCTTTGACAAGGCATTGGTTTTACAATATAGTATGGAGACTCAAGCAATTAAACAGATTATTAAAAACAATTTGAATATTTTTTAAACAAATGATGCTTTGTTCAAACTACTGGGGAACACAAGACAGTTTTGTGTATAAGATGGACAAAATCATGAAAAAAATATGAAGCTTCTATAAAGCATGTTAATTCACTCGGGTGAGTTTAGCATAATGGTTAAGGTCTTCACGTCATAGAAAAACAGATACAGGTTTGATTCTCATTTGGGGTTTTTGGCTACGCTTAAAATGGTCCTTCAGGGCAGTTAGCCTAGTATTCTGTTATGAACCTATGAGCCTTCTTGAAAGGCGGTATGAAATATGGCTTCTGTAATCAAGGCAGGTGTATATTGAAGGCAAAATCTGTATTTTTAGAGAAAGGAGTTTGCACATTGGGCAGTGAACAAGTGTTAACCTAAAAGAAGGTAATTGTGTTAGCACCTGAGTAGTCTATTAACCTGAGTGCTGCACATGCTTTGCCTTTTATGTAGGTAAAACCAATACGGTTTTAAGGAAATGCATTTATGAACTCTATTATGACATCTGGACAGCTAATAGTAACAATGTGCTTTATAAGCATTCCTTTTCATGTCATGGTTTAAAAGATATTGATTTTGGTATTGTTGATACAGTAGTCCCTGACTTGCGTGTTGGAGTTTGGGAGACTACCCTTGAATATAAAGAGCTCTTACGGCAGTTAAAGATGAATGAGGCTGTAGAACCAGATTTATATGAAGATATTTGAGTTATCTCCATGTTGCGTCTTTCGGCTTTTCCCGGTTAGGGGTCGCCACAGCAGAACTCCGGTCTGCTAATGATTGGTAGTTGATTTTTACGTGCCGAGTTACCAGCCCTGACACACAACCTTCAACGAAGGTACGCCCATTCATGCATGTCTCCATGCAGAAGACGCTGTAGCTGAGAATCTAACCTGACAGCGTCTTACTGTGAGGCGACAATGCTACCGCAGCACTCTCCATCCTTAAATTAAAAGCTGCCAAATTATGAATTAGGTCTCCTAAGATTTTTTACATTATAAAATATTTTTTTTTATGATTTTTTTTAGAGGAATAGATTACATTTATTTTTGTTAATTGGGTTTTAATATTATCTAAAATGTATTTAAATATATTTAAAATGTATTTAATATATATGTAAATGTATTTAATTTGGTGTTTATGTATATTTCTTTAGTATTTGCAGTTTGTTGTGGTCATGTGACCTTACATTATAATTTGATTGGTTGTCTGAACAAGAAACTATGTTCTGAACAAGTCCAATTGTTTAGATGGATGAAAGCAAATGTGAAACAATTCTAGTTTGTTGTGCGATTTGTTTTGTAATAAACCAGTGTGCTGTATCTCCTGTGTAATGCATTTTCCTTCTTATCAATGCTGAGTGTGTTCATGCTGTTTTCAGCATTTTACAGGTTAATAATGGTTGAAGTGCACGTCACCAGCCTTTCTTCTTTTTTTGATCACTGGAACAGTACATTGAATTGCAGGAAGCATACAAAGAAAAACCTAGCAACACAAGCAACTCACTTCTAAATAAGTTCCTATCTGTGGTCAGTACTACACAAAATATAACAGTAACACCAAACACATTACATACAAGGCACAACAATATTCCAAGTAATCAAACCACTCCACATTTTACTGCCAACCCATCTACCTCACGTTATGATACTACATATCAGCATTTCACTTCAGGAGAAATCATTGGCAAAGTAGTAATTAAACTTTAAAGTTGACAAAAAAAAAAAAAAAATCAAACATATGCATACCTACTCTTCTGCATTTTTAATAAAATTGCAGCTCTTCATCTAGAGAGTCCTTTTGCCCATATTTTTAACCTGTGAATCACTAGTAAGGCAAGTGAAACACTCTCCAATACTTCCATGATCAAAAAACTGAAAAAAAAAACTTTCACTTTTGTTGTATTTCAAACAACAACCTAAACAGAAAATGACTTAAAAACATATCTCTAAATAGATTAAATCAATACCCATGGACTTTTAACAAATGCCCAACATGGCATTACCGAAGGTTTCAGCATCATCTCTGTGGTTTACAAAGTAACTGATATAACTGATAATAATATGAGCAATAACCTTTATACAGAGTTTTAGATATGACTCAGGCCTTTGAAGCAGTAGACCATGTTCTGTTACTAAATGTAAATATTAACTTTGGGCCTGGTCTTATAAACTGGTTTGCAAACAATCAAAGCAGCAAAACATTTCAATTAATAATGGTAAATTCCACCTCAAAGCACAAACCATTTCTCTTCATGTGTCTGCCAGGTGTCAGTACTTCATATGTCCACCAGGTGTCAGTATTAGGCCTATCCTATGCCCATCTTTCTAAATAACTTCAACTTTTGTTTCTCAAACACTCAGTGAACCATCTCTCTGGGTAACATCCTGCTTCTTAACGTCAATGAATTCATACCAAGTCTGCAAAACAAACTCCAGAATTCCTTTTAGTGCACAAGACGCGATAAACCAACAATTAACTATAAGACAACAACCCAAATAATATTAGTAACTGAAGGATATAAAATGTATGGCACTGAAAGACCTACTTGGTAATATAGTCTACAGAAGGAATGAACAGAATTTCCTTAAATTTTCATGGAATCTGCCTTATCTTTGAGACACAAAAGTGAGAAAGCAGATGATAAGGTACTTCTCCAACTTAAAATGATGGCAAGCAAGAAAATCATTAGATAAAAAGGTATTACTACCTAAGCTAGAGTATGCCTTACATATCACCGTGTTAAACTCCTCAGTTAACACCATCCTACTTCCAATTGCAGTAAATAAACTACACAGATTTATTTGCCTGGCTAATTCAAGAACTCTTAATTGCTTACTATTCCAAAGGGTAAACTATCTACCAGTAACAGCAAGAGCAGTACAAATATTACCCACATTTCTATTTAGTCTAATAGGCAACACACTTACCCTCCCTAAGGGCATAAATAAGTGATTGTAAGATATGGCACAGAGGTATAAATCCTTTACTGTACCTCTAACAACCTGCATTTTGACTGGTGGCATGCTTGCTGGAGATTCTGGGCTAGAAAGTATGAAAAAGAGTGTTAGATTACTCATCTTGTGGGGAAGAAGTCTGCTTAGGCTCATTATGACAACAGCATTAAGAGCTCCATGCTGAAAGAGGTTTGCCACTTGGTCAGGAGTTCGCACATGTGCAGAAGTTAACATGCACCTCCCAAAGGCAGCTATTATGAATGTCACAAAGCTGCCACTTCCATAGATAATTAGGACACACTCCCTGTTAGCAGTATGATGCTGCATCAGTATCCTTGATCTCCTCACCATCCTGAACATACGTTTGGTTGAGGTAGCAATCTAAGGTTGGTCCAACAGACCCAGTAAGCAAAGATAGGAGCTAGTGGCAACTGATGGTCAAGTGCGAGGGTGAGAGAAATGATTGTAAGAATGACAACATATGAATTAAGGCATCACAATGAATGTACTATATGTCCTAAAAGACCAACGTTTGGTACTCCTGTAGTAGAAAAGGCTTTCTGAAAAGTTAACATAACATGTTAATAGAACTTGCCAGAGATTTGGATTGCATGGATAGGCTTAAAAAGGCTCTTGTGGTCATTAGCCTAGTAAACACCTACAAACCTACGAACCTATGTTGGAACAGTCTACTAAGATCTGGAAGCAGCAGACACTGACAGCTTTTCAAACTTTGCTGAAAACTATCTATTCAAGGAGTATAAATGAAAATGTTTGGAGCAGCAAGTTAGAATCTTTGTACTTTTTAGAGGTTATAAAATGGAATTTGGTTGAAGTGGGATTGATTGAATAAATATGATTGAATCCCTTTAGTCCACTACTAAATACAAACTAACAAATAACACAGAATTTCAGTGCCAAGAAAAACATGCACCCCCAAAAAACATTGAAGTCCAGCCTGTGTCACCCAGACCTTAAATTAACATAAAACATCAGCAAGTCCTGATGACGTCTTATGTAATTTTAAGAGATAAAAGCACCTAATCTGGAAATACATGTCTGGATTACTGAAGATGGTCTTCAAACTCTTTTTTTTTTTTTGTTAACCACTAAATCTGCAAAAAAAAAAAAAAAATGATTTTCTCCCCTGCAGGATCTGTTTTATGGATATCAAGTTTTGTGATTTCGCAAAATGAGTTTGATATTTTGCATTCAGTGTTTGTGTTATTTGATATTTATGAATATAATCCCTTGATGCATCACATCCAACAAGGCAAGATGGTAAATATTTACCAAAATATATATTTTTATCTAATGAGTAGTCATCTTGCGACTTAATGTGAATGAAATCTATAAATAAAATCATTTGTTACCCTATATTGTTATTCTTACATTTCTACTAACATCATACTTTGTAAAATTTTTCTGTAGTATGTACTCTTTCTATACAGTGGTTCTGAAAATCATTGCTAACATTTTTATTTCTGCATATTGTAACTCGGACAGCTATTGTTTTTTTCTTTTTTTTTTTTTTGCTTTTTGAGCTCAGTTTGTGGCTAAAAAGAACTTGGGGGCAGTCTACTTACACAGTTAACTAATAATTGAATAAATAAATAAATAAATAAATAAATACATAGACTTAAAAGTCAAATTCATATCTAAGGCAGCAAAATGATTTTGCTAAGTACATTGTCAATACTTAGGATTGTATCAGCTCCCCAGTTATCAACAGTCCAGGAGGACATGTTAAATTGAAAAGGCAGCCTAAAATAAAGCTTTTAAATATGAATCAGGTAAAAAATATCTACTACTGAAATGGCAAAATAAAAAGATAACAGTTTTTATTATTATATAACAATGTGTATAATAAAGTTAAGTGAATTGTCACATTTCTAAAAATGTGATATAGAAAATATTGTATAGGAGTAATAAAAAGTAATGTATTTTTAGATTCTTATGTCTATAGTAAATATGTTTATTAATAATTATAAACAAACCATTCATTATTTATACATTTTTCTAATCAGTTTGCAGCAAAACATTTTACATTTTAAAGTCTTTACACAAAACACAGACACTGAGTATTAAGATTTTCTTTTTTTATTTATCATTTGTTGAGTGGGCTAGTTCCACTAGACTAGGAGCTTCTCTTTGGGAGAGCCCTGAAGTGATATTTATACTACTAGTGGAAATTTGTCCAGCACCAGGGAACTTCCCCTACTCTTTTCAATCAGTACTGTGGGATATTTTACATCCACCTGACCTACCACCAGCACAGACAGTTAAGGCCTTGATTTAACATCACATCTGAAGATCAACACACTCAAGACTACAGCACTGCCCTTTCAATTCTGCACTGTAACATCAGCAATCCAGTCACCTGGAGTGGGAAGGGAACCCCCAGCCTGCTGGTCTTCTAGCAGCAAAGGTGAGTATATTACCTGTTGAGCCACTGGCATCGTTATAATGTAAATGCCTGTTATTTTATGACAATGACTTCTCCAGTGTTTGTACTCTTTGTTTATAACATGGCTCTCCCTTTAAAAGAGACTTCCAATCCACTTTTGATTTCTCCATTTCATACACATTCACTGTAGTACTATACAGCCATAATCATGTTTTTCATGTACTTACATAGTTATATTGTATTATAGTCCCTTCATTAATTGTTCGCACTTGGGGAGCTCTGATCCTCATGCCTCCTTGAATTACTTGGTTTTGTATAAACTTCAGATGATAATGTACCCTACCACCTTCCCAAATAATATTTATAAATGAAATAATCAGCATTATCTGTTTAGACTCTGGCATACAATTCACCTTTCCACCCGTATCTAGATTATTATTTAAGCATAGTGAGTTCAGCAGTTCCTGTTAATTTTCTCTGTTGTACCATCCAACAGATCCTACATTTAGTCCTCATAAAATAGAGGTCAGTATGACAGCATCCTCTTGTTCACCAGAAATAAATGGGGTTAGTTACTTGATTATAAACTTTAGCATATGTAAGGTGCGTCGTTTGTAAAGCAGTCACTAAACATTCTGTGATGGTTCCTAGAATCATAAACTTCAGTAGCAGTCTCAAGGTAAGCAACCTATTTTTGCCTGTACAATAGGTATTTTCAAAGTGAACCAAACAACATTAATGTCTAGTGAAATGTTGGTTGACAATGTAAATATGTACAAATGTTGTTTCTGAGCAGTTTAAGTCAGTTATTGCAAATAGGTGCAATAACAAATTGTATATCTGCTGACCAGAAACTGATTCTCACAGTTTATATCTACATACTGTATGACTCTAAGGAATTTGTGTAATAACACAAAAACTTTCAGGTAATCTGCAAAGTGAAACATCAATATTTAATTGTTTTTTTCATGATTAATAATGACTAAAATACAAATTAAACTGTATAGAGCAATTGCAGGTTTTCTTTTAACTTAATTGATTTGCATATGACAGTTTAATACCGTATTACACATATTGAATGTAACAGCAACATTTTAAAATATCACATATTAGAAGTTAATCCACATAAAACATTTCTCACCTTTGAGAATGCATAAAGGAATCAAAAGGAAGAGGAGGCTGAATGCATAATCCCAGTACTGCATGTTGTGATCTGCGGCTGTATTACAAGATAGTTGAATTCTAACAAAAAGTATATAATGAAGGATGTGTCATGCTAAACATGTCACCACTTACTGAGAAAAGGGATGGACAAACAGAAATAGAGGAAGGACTTTAATCATTCTTAAAGTAGCAATGCTGCTTGTGACTTACAATACACAGATAAAACTATCACATTGCTACTGTTTCTGCTGGGGTCACACTATTATTTGCATGTTGAAGTGGAGATTCACTCAAATTTGACATGGCTGGGGCAGTAAATGTGCTTCTCCTGAGCTAGAGTGGACAGAGTTAGCAATAATTATTAAGGGTTATGTTGTATGCAGTAGAAGGTTTTACCCTGCACAGACAACTGTCATGAAGCAGTAGTTTTTGCTCAGTTTACATAAGTTTTCCTGAAATGTTGTGATCACATTTCGTACTTCTAAACAGGAAAACTGTTCAGGTGAGACTGACAAACTGAGGAACTCTTTACTGAACTGATAATGTGGCCATTTTGTGTGGCAAAACTCCCTTCAATATCCTTCACACCTGAAGTTTCAACGCTGTAGTGTCTACTTATTATATTTAGCTCTCAAGAGACCAAACCTCAGAAAGAAATGCAAAATAAGTAAAACAATTAAAGTTTCTTGAAAACTGGTGCAGTTAGTGATAGCTAAATGACAAACTAAAAAGCCATCAGTCATATGACTTATTCCCAAGCTATGGAACATAAGGATAAAGTAAAGGAAGCAATCAGCTTATTTTAATGTAACCAAATATTTACACAGTGGTGTTAACATAATAAGGGTGTATCCTCACTACCAAAAAACAGATTTACTTACCGCCCAGGATGTAAATATGGCTTAAAAATGTTTACTGGAACTATATAATGTGATAATTTTAACATTGATGATTAAGACTGTGAACTGCTAATAAGTTTCATCCTGTAGTCCAAGGTTTGATTCCCTTAACCACTGTTTACCTACTGTATGACAATGAGCAAGACACACACACACACACACACACACACACACACACACACACACACACACACACACACACACACATACACACACCATGCATATATATGTAATAGATAGGTAAACAGAGATATAGATGTTCTTTTGAAATAGCTGTAAATAGGTAGACAGACGGATAGATGTGTATATGGAATAAACTGGGTTCTGGAGATATATGTGTATACGAAATAAACTGGGGAAAAACTTTTTTCAGTAGTGTTGAATGCATGAGTTATAAAACAGTTTCTGTAATACTATCTCAGATTATTATTTCCTTTTCATTTCAGTGCGATTCAGCAATTATGCATTTATTGATGAGGGCTTTACGCAATTTGCAAAGCATATTTTCTATTGTTTTTCTAACAGAGGAGGGATTCAGAGAGATTCTCTCCACCCATGCTCATAATAAACTAATGCAAGGTAGTTACATATCTAGCATAGAAGTGGGAATTGCCAGTTAGAGACAAGGCAAATCCATATTGAGAAATACCTCATTAAAGGCTAATTACTACATTTCTGAATTGAATACTGTACCATCAAATGTAGCATACCTTGTGTTCTCCCTACCAGCACATGCGTTGATGTAGCAGAGGCATCCCCATGGTGCACAACCATACACATACACACACACACACACGCACACACGCACACACGCACACACGCACACACGCACACACTGACAGATAGACACACACACATATTAAGATACCCCTGCACGCACAGACAGACAGGCAGACAGACAGACACACACAGGCACACACACACACACACACACACACACACACACACACACACACACACTGACAGATAGACATACACACATATTAAGACACACACACACACACACACACACACACACACACACACACACACACACACACACACACACACACACACACACAAACTTGCATGCACACACACACACACACACACACACACACACACACACACACACACACACACACACACACACACACACACACACACACAGACACGTATGTATGTATGTATGTATGTGTATGTATGTATGTATTATGTAAGCATGTATGCAAGTATGCATGTATGCATTTATTTATTTATTTAGATGTCTTGTATGCATGTATGCATTTATTTATTTAGATTTGTTAACCAACACATTTGTACTGAGTAGAATCATTTGCTGCAGTTCAGAAAGAGTGCAGCCATCATCGTAGGCAGCCCTCATCTGTTCACTGTATGCCTGATGAGCCTTGGTGCTTATTAAGAATGAATAGTGATGGATGTAAGATTATAAAGTATGTACATATGGATGTACATATATATGTATGTATGTATGTATGTATGTATGTATGCATTTATTTATTTATTTATTTAGATTTGTTAACAAGACATTGTACTGAGTAGAATCATTTGCTACAGTTCATACAAAGTGCAGCCATCATCGCAGTCAGCCCCCCTCTAGTTACTGTATGTGCCTGATGAGCCTTGGTGCTTATTAAGAATGAATAGTGATGGATGTAAGATTATTAAGTATGTTACTCCAACAAAAAAAAATGTCACAGGATACCTTCTCCTTGAAAAGAACCAGACACCAGGCAGAGTAAGGTTATAAGCGCTTTTGTTCCCTTTATTCACACTCAATGCAAACGAAACTTCGTCAGATACAAAACCTTGCACACCCCCCCCCTTTTTTTATATAGAATTCAATTGCTTAATCACAAACAATTAACTTAAATTAATTAATTAGTTAAATGTGCTCTCAAGTTAAATACACATTAATATGTTCTTTAAAAATATATTGCTATGTATAATACATAAATAATTCTCCTATAAAAACAAATATAGAATAAACATTTCATCTGTTAAAAATATATGTATATATATTTATACTAACTTAATTGCTTCTATATTCAACCACTTAAACCATTTTCATCTAATCTCATCTGCCTTTAAATGAAGCAAGCTCCTTAGAGAAATCCTGTCATTAATACCAGGAAAAACTGTAGCATTCAACAACACCTGCCAGTGTGTTTCCCTGTATTCTAAAAAACAGGGCCAATTACCCCCGCTCCTCTGCTGTCTACCTACTTTTTCCAATAAACAGAAGGGGAATTTTTTAAAATCCTTACAATTTATGTTATGTCTAAATAAGGCATTTGTTTTATCTTGTCTCCTAATTGCATAAATGTGTTGGTAAATTCGCTTTTTTAACTTCTTTTCTGTTTTTCCTATATAATATGCACAGCATGACTGGCACAAGACCACATAGACAACTCCTTTTGTGTTACAATTATAATTCCTTGTCACTGAAATTATTCTATTGTGACCCTCTATCACTATATTCCTACATTCATAGATATACCTACATTCCCTGCAGCCATTGCACTTCCTCATATTACCTAATTGAATCCTATCTTTGTCTTTCTTTCTTTCAAATAAGTTCTTAATATTGGGTCCTCTTCTGAAAACTATTTTTGGTTTATTACCCAGTTTTTTAGTTAATCCATATGCCCCAAAAACATAATTCCAGTTCTTTTCCACCATTTTACGAACCTCTACACTCTCCTAATTATATGTTAGCAAACAACAAGTAGTTGCCTCTTAGGTTAATAGGTTCATAGGTTCATAGGTTCATACTAGGCTATCTGCCCTAGGGCATTTATAAGCCTAGCCAGAGTGTGTTTGGCTTTCGCCACCCATTTAAAATTAATTTTGCTATGCCCTTTTTCGAGGTTAGTATACTGTGCCTCTGTCTAACAGTGACACAGAAGTGATACCCGGGGTAAACCTACAATCTCCCATCCACTCATCAAGATTCCTCTTGAAGAGAATCAATGAGGGACTCTGCCTAACCTGGACTGGGATTTTATTCCAGAGTGAAGGGAGCCTCTGGGTTATGAATCTGTCCCTCCAGCATGTCCTATTTATTTCAGTGTTGAGGTTCAAGTCTCTCGAACGCGTAGCTCGATGGGATTTGGATTTTCTGAGGTGCAGCATGTCCATTAATTCCGGGTTGGACATGGCTTTATATGTCAGGCACAGATCGCCTCTGAGCAGGCGGTATGCCACTGAGTAGAGCTGGAGTTTCTTTAACCGGGCAGCATATGGCATCTGTTTGAGCCCTTTGATCCTCTTGGTGAGGTACTTTTGGGGTCTTTCCAGTTGCTGCAGGTGTCTGGTAAGGTACATCCCAAAAGGGGCATTGTACTCAATTATGGGCACGATGACCTCCCCTGATCTAGATGTGAATCCCTTCATGATTAGGTGGGCTATATAAAATGTTTTTCTAACCACTTTGGCCACGTGGTTGTCAAATGAGAGATTGCTATCAACTTGGGTCACCAGGTCCCTAATTACTTCTTCTGTACTTAATGGATTACCACCTATGTGGTAATTTGTGGGCACTTTGTTTTTGCCAAAGGGGATGACTATACACTTTTTGGCATTTAGCTTGAGGCCATGGCTCTGGCACCAGTTGTCTGTTTGTATGAGGCCCTTTTGGAGGATGCATGTGTCGGCTGGAGAGTCAATTATGGCGCCCAGTTTGCAGTCATCTGCGAACTAGGTCAGCCACAGTCCTCTTCTTAACATTTAGCAAACTCTCAGGTTTCTTCAATAATGGGGGATAAAAATCTTCTCCTGCTTGTTACATAACTTTTCTGTCCCTCTAGAACACTAGTTGGGTAACCCCTTATTGCCAGCATAGTCTTTAACTCTACCATTTGTTCTTTAAACCTGTTGTCATCTGTCGTTAGTCTTGATATTCTAATCATTTGGCCATTTACCAAATTTCTTTTTTGCCAAAAGGGGTGGTCACTCTCAAAGTGCAGATAACTATTCGAGTGGGTGGGCTTCCTATATATACATGATTCATAACATCCATCCCTTCTATTTTTATATAGGTGGATGTCCAGATAATTCACTGCTTCTTTCTCAATTTTACTAGTAAAATTCAAAAAATCAGTAGTGGCATTGATATAGTTCAAAAAATCATCTGCCTCATCAAACCCACCTTCCCATAATATTAGATTATCATCCAAAAATCTATAATATCTAAAGATATTTTTACTAAACATTGAATTTAACACAAATTTGGTTTCCCAGTACCAAAGAACAATATTAGCAAATATAGGGGTTACTGCTGCACCCATTGCTGCACCTCGGGTTTGCTTGAAATATTCCCCCTGAAACCACACAAAATTATTTTTCAGAACCAATTCCGTGAGGGTAGCTAAGACATACATCGTATCCCTTGAAAATCTGGTTCCTTCCCTTAGTGCTTCCTGAAAATATTCCATTCCTTCTTCATGTGGGATACAAAGAAAAAAGTCCTTAATATCAATAATCAAGAAAATGGCTTCTTCCTTGAACTCCTTCTTTGCCATGCACTGTAATAAATGCCAAGAGTCCTCCAAGACATGTTTCTTATCCTCAAAAAATCCTTTTAAATGGAAATCTAGCATTTTTGCTAAAGGTTCTCTTACTCCCACGTCCTGACACTATGGGTCTCATTGGTGGATCCCCTAATGATTTATGAATTTTGGAAATCCCAAAGAAGGCTGGGGTTACAGGATTGTTCACCTTTAAGTATGTCAGCTCATCTTCACTAAAGGTATATTCCTGGAAAAGTTCTTCCAAAATCATGTCTAATCTAGCATTAAAGATGTTAACCTCATTCAGTGATGCTGCACTAAAGCAGGAACTGTCATTCAAATATTTCATCATTCTAGTGGTGTCGTCATAATGTTCCATTACAACCACCCCTCCCCCTTATCGGGCTTCATGATTCTTACTTCTTGGTTCCTCATTAACTCTGTTAATGCCTGTTGTTCGTCTTTTGTTAAATTCGGGTTAATCCGTCTAGTCTTATTCCCTATTAAATTCCTGTACTCTATTTCATTCAATCTTTCAAAAAGGGCCACTGGTGGTAATGGGGAGGGGGGTTATAAGTACTTTTTCTTTTTAAGGTTACTCTAGTTGCATCACTTTCCTTCCCATTCTGCATTACCAACTTTAAATTTATGGCCCTTGCAAACATTTTTAAATCTAAAATGGTGTTAACCATATAATTCTGTTTTTTAGGGATAAATCTAAACCCTTTTACAAATAGTTCTGCATGGGTGTTATTTACTATGACTCCACTGTAGTTATAAATCTTAAGGCCCTTATATTCCAGAATACAAACATTTCCATTTTCATTGTTGTCATTACTGTTCCCTGTATTGTTACTATTGTCATTATACATAGCTTCAGCAGGGACATTGTTAAACTCAAAATCGTGCTGTAAAAATATATCATTTCCTTCATTAGTTGTGTTCAATGCATCTAGATTTTGTTTGTTCCCCAAAGATTCATCACAGCATGTCTCATGTGCAATCTCAACACAATGTTTTTCCATATTTACACCAAAATCATTATACAGTTCCTTAAGACATGCTTCATTAGATAAAGCATCACATTCTACAGCATACTGTAACAATGAGGCCTTATTGCTAAAACTTAAACCATTCTACCAACGGTAAGACCATCTCAGTCTGTTGTTAATGACAACTTGAAGTATTTTTCTAACTGTTTTAGTACTGAAGTGATGCATAAGACTGTTGGTGATAAATGTGTGGGGAAGATCGATTATACAAGAATCCACAGTAAAACAAATGAAAGTTCACCTTTGTTTGGTGGAAATTACAGCACTGAGTGTTATATTGACTTTCCTTGTACTATGCTGTTTCAAGAGAATGTTGCTGATACCTGGGACACTGGAAATGGACTGAATACTATAAATGAAAGTTTTAGCAATAAGGCCTCATTGTTACAGTATGCTGTAGAATGTGATGCTTTATCTAATGAAGCATGTCTTAAGGAACTGTATAATGATTTTGATGTAAATATGGAAAAACATTGTGTTGAGATTGCACATGAGACATGCTGTGATGAATCTTTGGGGAACAAACAGAATCTAGATGTGTTGAACACAACCAATGAAGGAAATGATATATTTTTACAGCACGATTTTGAGTTTAACAATGTCCCTGCTGAAGCTATGTATAATGACACTAGTAATACAGGGAACACTAATGACAACAATGAAAACGGAAATGTTTGTATTCTGGAATATAAGGGCCGTAAGATTTATAACTACAGTGGAGTCATATTAAATAACACCCATGCAGAACTATTTGTAAAAGGGTTTAGATTTATCCCTAAAAAACAGAATTATGTGGTTAACCATTTTAGATTTAAAAATGTTTGCAAGGGCATAAATTTAAAGTTGGTAATGTAGAATGCGAAGGAGAGTGATGCAACGACAGTAACCTTAAAAATAAAAAGTACTTATAACCCCCCCCCCCATTACCACCAGTGGCCCTTTTTGAAAGATTGAATGAAATAGAGTACAGGAATTTAATAGGGAATAAGACTAGACAGATTAACCATAATTTAACAAAAGACGAACAACAGGCATTAACAGAGTTAATGAGGAACCAAGAAGTAAGAATCATGAAGCCCGATAAGGGGGAGGGTGGTTGTAATGGAACATTATGACGACACCACTAGAATGATGAAATATTTGAATGACAGTTCCTGCTTTAGTGCAGCATCACTGAATGAGGTTAACATCTTTAATGCTAGATTAGACATGATTTTGGAAGAACTTTTCCAGTAATATACTTTTAGTGAAGATGAGGTGAGATACTTAAAGGTGAGCCATCCTGTAACCCCAGCCTTCTTTGGGATTCCCAAAATTCATAAATCATTAGGGGATCCACCAATGAGACCCATAGTGTCAGGACGTGGGAGTAAGAGAACCTTTAGCAAAAATGCTAGATTTCCATTTAAAAGGATTTTTTGAGGATAAAAACATGACTTGAAGGACTCTTGGCATTTATTACAGTGTATGGCAAAGAATGAGTTCAAGGAAGAAGCCATTTTCTTGATTATTGATATTAAGGACTTTTTTCTTTGTATCCCACATGAAGAAGGAATGGAATATTTTCAGGAAGCACTAAGGGAAGGAACCAGATTTTCAAGGGATACGGTGTATGTCTTAGCTACCCTCATGGAACTGGTTCTGAAAAATAATTTTGTGTGGTTTCAGGGGGAATATTTCAAGCAAACCCGAGGTGCAGCAATGGGTGCAGCAGTAACCCCTATATTTGCTAATATTGTTCTTTGGTACTGGGAAACCAAATTTGTGTTAAATTCAATGTTTAGTAAAAATATCTTTAGATATTATAGATTTTTGGACGATATTCTAATATTATGGGAAGGTGGGTTTGATGAGGCAGATGATTTTTTTGAACTATATCAATGCCACTACTGATTTTTTGAATTTTACTAGTAAAATTGAGAAAGAAGCAGTGAATTATTTGGACATCCACCTATATAAAAATAGAAGGGATGGATGTTATGAATCATGTATATATAGGAAGCCCACCCATTCGAATAGTTATCTGCACTTTGAGAGTGACCACCCCTTTTGGCAAAAAAGAAGTTTGGTAAAGGGCCAAATGATTAGAATATCAAGACTAACAACAGATGACAGATTTAAAGATCAAATGGTAGAGTTAAAGACTATGCTGGCAATAAGGGGTTACCCAACTAGTGTTCTAGAGGGACAGGAGAGTTATGTAACAAGCAGGAGAGAAGATTTTTATCCCCCATTATTGAAGAAACCTGAGAGTTTGTTGAATGTTAAGAAGACAGAAGAGGCAACTACTTGCTGTGTGCCAACATATAATGAGGATAGTGTAGAGGTCCGTAAAATGGTGGGAAAGAACTGGAATTGTGTTTTTGGGGCATATGGATTAACTGAAAAACTAGGTAATAAACCAAAAATAGTTTTCAGAAGAGGACCCAATATTAAGAACTTATTTGAAAGGAAGAAAGACAAAGATAGGATTCCATTAGGTAATATGAGGAAGTGCAATGGCTGCAGGGAATGTAGGTATATCTATGAATGTGGGAATATAGTGATAGAGGGTCACAATAGAATAATTCCATTGATGGAATTATAATTGTAACACAAATAGAGTTGTCTATATGGCCTTGTGTCAGTCATGCTGTACATATTATATAGGAAAAACAGAAAAGAAGTTAAAAAAGCGAATTTACCAACACATTTATGCAATTAGGAGACAAGATAAAACAAATGCCTTATTTAGACATAACATAAATTGTAAGGATTTTAAAAAATTCCCCTTCTGTGTATTGGAAAAGGTAGGTAGACAGCAGAGGAGCGGGGGTAATTGGCCCTGTTTTTTTAGAATACAGGGAAACACACTGGCAGGTATTGTTGAATGCTACAGTTTTTCCTGGTATTAATGACAGGATTTCTCTAAGGAGCTTGCTTCATTTAAAGGCAGATGAGATTAGATGAAAATGGTTTAAGTGGTTGAATATAGAAGCAATTAAGTTAGTATAAATATATATATATATATATTTTTAACAGATGAAATGTTTATTATATATTTGTTTTTATAGGATAATTATTTATGAATTATACATAGCAATATATTTTTAAAGAATATATTAATGTGTATTTAACTTGAGAGCACATTTAACTAATTAATTCATTTAAGTTAATTGTTTGTGATTAAGCAATTGAATTCTATATAAAAAAAGGGGGGAAGTGTGCAAGGTTTTGTATCTGATGAAGTTTTGTTTGCATTGAGTGTGAATAAAGGGAACAAAAGCACTTATAACCTTACTCTGCCTGGTGTCTGGTTCTTTTCAAGGAGAAGGTATCCTGTGACATTTTTTTTTTGTTGGATTATTTGCTTCACGTGTTTTACTAAGTATGTTACTCGGGGCTGCAGCAGGAACTGCAGGAAGAGTAAGTAGTCCTATGGGGAGGCCACAGGTCAAAACAAGCACCAGCAAGGCTCATTACTGTTGCTGATCATCAATGTGATCCAGTGCACACTGCAGTGGCAAGAAGCAGAAGTTATTTTAAAGGGCCATGACGCATGTGTGCTGATCACTTTTTTGACCAAATTAAAGGTTGAAATAAAAAGACAGAAAAGTGATGAAATGTAGGAAGTAATCAGAGGGTACAACATAAGGTAAACAATTATGGAATGAGCAGGATGGAAGTGAGGAAAGAAGGAACATTTTGTTTTTGGGGTCTTTGTACACACATATGGGTCCCTACCACAAGCTCGAGTTTTCAGAAACTCGAAATTCATATATGCAAGACAGTATATGAACAAACTTCCAAAAACTCAAACTTCAGAAAACAACAAAAATCTACCTTTTCTCTACATTTTTGCAGGGGGGGCAAGCCTGCCTGCACCCCACACCCCCTGCACATTATATTTACCAACTTTGATACTGCACTACATTGTGGAAAAGGGTAAATTCCCCTGATCCTCACTGTACTGTGATCTCCATTCAAAAGTTTTGAGTTTTCAGAAATTTGTTAATATGGTCTCACGCATATGAATTTTGAATTTATGAAAACTTGAACTTCTGATAGGGACCTATATATATATATATATATATATATATATATATATATATATATAGTGGTGGAATGAAGAAGTACAGGAGAGTATACAGAGAAAGAGGTTGGCGGAGAAGAAGTGGGATTGTCAGAGAGATGAAGAAAGTAGACATGAGTATAAGGAGATGAGGCACATGGCAAAGAGAGAGGTGGCGAAGGCTAAGGATAAGGCATATGAAGAGTTGTATGAAAGGTTGGACACTAAGGAGGGAGAAAAGGACCTGCACCGATTGGCTAGACAGAGGGACCAAGCTAGTAAAGATGTGCAGCAGGTAAGGGTGCTAAAGGATAATGAGGGAAATGTAGTCACAAGTGAGGAGAGTGTGTTGAGCAGATGGAAAGAGTACTTTGAGTGGTTGATGAATGAAGAGAATGAGAGGGAGAGAAGGTTGGATGATGTGTGGATAGTGAATCATGAAGTGCAGTGGATTAACAAGGAGGAAGTAAGGATAGCTATGAAGAGGATGAAGAACAGAAAGGCTGTTGGTCCAGATGACATACCTGTGGAAGCATGGAGATGTTTAGGTAAAATGGCAGTGGAGTTTTTACTAGATTGTTTAATGAAATCTTGGAAAGTGAGAGGATGCCTGAGGAATGGAGAAAAAGTGTTTTGGTACCGATTTTTAAGAATAATGGTGATGTGCAGAGCTGTAGTAACTACAGAGGGATTAAATTGATCAGTCACAGCATGAAATTATGGAAAAGAGTAGTGGAAGTTAGGTTAGGAAGGGAGGTGATGATTAGTGATCAGAAGTATGGTTTCATGCCACGAAAAAGCACCACAGATGCAATGTTTGCTCTGAGAGTGTTGATGGAGAAGTACAGAGAAGGTCAGAAGGAGTTGCATTGTGTCTTTGTGGATTTAGAGGAAGCAAATGACAGGGTGCCTAGAGAGGAGTTGTGGTATTGTATGAGAAAGTTGGGAGTGCCAGAGAAGTATGTAAGAGTAGTGCAGGGTATGTATCACAGTAGTGTGACAGTGGTGAGGTCTGCGGTGGGAGTGATGGATGCGTTTAAGGTGGAGGTAGGATTACATCAAGGATCAGCTCTGAGCCCTTTCTTATTTGCAATGGTGATGGACAGGTTGACAAACGAGATCAGACAGGAGTCCCCATGGACTATGATGTTTGCAGGTGACATTGTGATCTGTAGTGAGAGTAGGGAACAGGTGGAGGATACCCTGGAGAGGTGGAGATATGCTCTAAAGAGAAGAGGAATGAAGGTCAGCAGGCCTAAGACAGAATATGTGTGTGCGAATGAGAGGGAAGATAGAGGAATGGTGAGGATGCAGGGAGTAGAGGTGGCGAAGGTGGATGAGTTTAAATTCTTGGGATCAACAGTTCAGAGCAATGGTGAGTGTGGAAGAGAGGTGAAGATGAGAGTACAGGCAGGATGGAGTGGGTGGAGAAGAGTGTCAGGAGTGGTTTGTGACAGACGAGTACCAGTAAGAGTGAAAGGGAAGGTCTACAAGAAGGTAGTGAAACCAGCTATGTTATATGGGTTGGAGACAGTGGCACTGACAAAAAGTCAGGAGTCAGAGCTTGACGTAGCAGAGTTGAAGATGTTAAGACTTGCACTGGGTGTGACGAGGATGGACAGGATTAGGAATAAGTATATTAGAGGGTCAGCCCAGGTTGGAAGGTTTGGAGACAAAGCCAGAGAGGCAAAATTACGTTGGTTTGGACATGTGCTGAGGAGGGATGTAGAGTATATTGGGAAAAAAAGATGCTAAGAATGAAGCTGCCACGTAATAGGAAAAGAGGAAGGCCTAAGATAAGGTTTATGGATGTGGTGAGAAAGGACATGCAGGTGGTTGGTGTGACAGAGCAAGATGCAGAGGACAGGAAGAAATGGAAACAGTTGATCTGCTGTGGTGACCCTAACGGAGCAGCCGAAGAAGAAGATATATATATATATATATATATATATATATATATATATATATATATATATATATATATATATATATATATATATATATATATATATATATATATATATAAATGTGTGTGTGTGTGTGTGTGTGTGTGTGTGTGTGTGCATGCACACGCTTGTGTGTGTGAAGGGAAATTCGGGAAGGTAGGTAACAGAGGCATTTGAACAAACACAGAAGTCAGAAAGTCAGACAAGCTGATGAGGAGGTGCTGATACAATTAGAGATAGAGAAGGAGATATCAGACATACATAGGAAATACAACAGTGATATTGAGGATTTGACAACAAACTGGGAAGCATAGAAAAAATGGAGAGGAAGCACTAGGATAGAGGATAAGATGGGGTGTGCAGCTTCACTCTTTGTTAGTTAATACCCAATGGAACTTATTTCCCACCCTGCAATCTGTCATCAGCTGGCCCTGGCTGTTACAGTAAAGCCAGTTCTGGGCAGAGATGCATCTCAATGAGTTACTGAAGGAGCATCTCTAAGGGACCAATTTGGGCATCCAGATGCCTATCAATAAGGCCTCCCCAAATATTTACTCCAGCAGCCACCAGGTGACATAAGTGTCACCTCCAGTTTCACTGCTTTCAGCAGATGCTGTAGAAGCACCTTCTTTAGCAGGGCCAGTGGTAGTGGTCACAACAGGTACTGCTGGGTGTGTGGAGGTTACAGCAGAAGCTAGGACATCTATGGCTGTGGTACTGGTTATGAATCAATGCTGGGGTAACAGGACTGGATGCTGGTATAGGTGCTGGTCTTGATGCTGCTGAACATAAATGTAAAATAAATGAAGAGAAACAAAATAAAATATAAATTTATATAATGAAAAGTTGAGTGAGAAAGTGGGTGGGGAGAGGAAAGTACAAATAGAGTGAAAAATTGCAGGTAAAACTTCACTTGAGTCTGACTGGTTTAATGTACTATTATGCAATGGTCATGACACCCCCATCTCATTCTAATAATGATGTGCCAACATACAATCCAGAGGGGAGTTGAACCCACAGATTTCAATGCATAGAAATTAAAAGTCAATGCACTTATGTGCTGAGCTACATTAGCAGTCTACCAAAGAGTCTGCAGTGAAAAATAACTGATGTTGTGTGTCATACTCTTGCATAATGAAAGAGACACTGTACTCAGAAGAATCAATGACACAAACACTAGAAATTTGGTTTGAGAGCTGAAGAAATCAATACAGGTTAAGACTATAACCTGAAGCCATCAGCAAATCCAGTGTATTAATCTAATACTCAGTTTGCCAAGATGTCTGCACAATCTTACTGATGGATGCAGCTGGATATGCATTAATGTCATCAGTCTAGACAGTGTAATACAGTACATGTGTGAAAGCTGTACTAATGTGGAGACTTCAGCTCTGACATACCCAGTTAAGTAGAGTACATCTAGTACTGTTAAGTACAACAAACATAAAACTCAAACATGACTGTTATTAAAGTTGTCTACCAAAGAGGGAACTGAACCCACTCATCGAATAATATCAGGACAGCAGCACCTTAACATATTGAGCTACATGTAGTAGTCCATGGAAACATGAAACCACTGACATATATAGAAATGTCCATATAGTGTTCTCCTTCATCACTGAACATCCAACCTAAGTGTCAATACTGTATACAGCAAGGGCTGACACCTAACACCCTTTATGCTGAACACTCCCTGTATGAGCAGTTGTGGTTTTTCCAAATAACTGGTAAAATAACAAATGATCCAAAGAAGTAGGACAGTAACAATTTACTTAGATAGCTGTTGCACTTGCAGTCAACTATAACATTTGCATTGTAAATACCTTAACTTTTTATCAAGGAGCCTAAACAACTGACACTGTACAACATAAAACTTGCTTGTGTAGTAATGATTTACCTACACTCCATGACACTGATGGCATTTCATATGAATCCAATAATAAAGTACTAACTTGAATATTTAATAATGTGGTAACCCAGGCAAAAACCCAAGCCTCCCCTGACTACTGTTATGACAACTGACAGGATTGCTGACATCTACAGCTACACTACCTGTAAAAGCTATACTTACCCTGGAGCTCCCTGAGGCACTCCTCTGAGACTGCACTATCTGTAAAAGATATACCTACTCTGGAGCTCCCTGAGGCACTCCTCTGTGGCTGCACTACCTGTGAAAGGTATACTTATCCTGGAGGTCCCTGAGGCACTCCTCTGTAACTGCACTACCTGTAAAAGGTATACTTACCCTGGAGCTCCCTGAGGCACTCCTCTGTGGCTACACTACCTGTAAAATATATACCTACCCTGGAGCTCCCTGAGGCACTCCTCTGTGACTGCACTACCTGTAAAATGTATACTTATCCCGGAGCTCCCTGAGACACTCCTCTGTGACTGCACTACCTGTAAAATATATACCTATCCTGGAGCTCCCTGAGGCACTCCTCTGTGACTGCACTACCTGTAAAATATATACCTATCCTGGAGCTCCCTGAGGCACTCCTCTGTGACTGCACTACCTGTAAAAGGTATACTTACTCTGGAGCTCACTGAGGCACTCCCCTGTGGCTGCACTACCTTTAAAAAGTATACTTACCCTGGAGCTCCCTGAGGCACTCCTCTGAGACTGCACTATCTGTAAAAGATATACCTACCCTGGAGTTCCCTGAGGCACTCCTCTGTGACTGCACTACCTGTAAAATATATACCTACCCTGGAGCTCCCTGAGGCACTCCTCTGTAGCTGCACTACCTTTAAAAGGTATACTTACCCTGGAGCTCCCTGAGGCACTCCTCTGTGACTATACTACCTGTAAAAGGTATACTTACCCTGGAGCTCCCTGAGGCACTCCTCTGTGGCTGCACTACCTGTAAAAGGTATACTTACCCTGGAGCTCCCTGAGGCACTCCTCTGTGGCTACACTACCTGTAAAAGGTATACTTACCCTGGAGCTCCCTGAGGCACTCCTCTGTGGCTGCACTACCTGTAAAAGGTATACTTACCCTGGAGGTCCCTGAGGCACTCCTCTGTAACTGCACTACCTGTAAAAGGTATACTTACCCTGGAGCTCCCTGAGGCACTCCTCTGTGGCTGCACTACCTGTAAAATATATACCTACCCTGGAGCTCCCTGAGGCACTCCTCTGTGACTGCACTACCTGTAAAAGGTATACTTACCCTGGAGCTCCCTGAGGCACTCCTCTGTGGCTGCACTACCTTTAAAAGGTATACTTACCCTGGAGCTCCCTGAAGCATTCCTCTGTGGTTACACTACCTTTAAAAAGTATACTTACCCTGGAGCTCCCTTAGGCACTCCTCTGCAGCTGCGCATTCTTTGCCATCTGTTCAGGGACTGTGGAAAAAGACGTGGGTGTCTGTTCGACATTTTCATGGCAAAGAATGGCAGTCTGATTGTGAAGGTAAGCCACAGATTAATTAAAGTGCATAGGTGGTGACTGATCCCTTGCCTCAACCTCCCATAAGTCCAGGAGGATAGATTTTCTCCTTTTCAGATCATTTTAACGGTGGCAGCATTGCTCACCATTTTGTCCTATGACAGTAGCACATACAACTTCTTGTGATAGGTTTCTTCAAGTCTTTACCTTATACTGATGCCCATGGTAGTTATGACCCCTTGTGTCAGGCTGCTTCAAGCCTCTACCTTATAGTGATGCTCTTGGTAGGTATGACTCCTTGTGGCAAGCTGCTCCACACCTCTACCTTGTACTGATGCCCTTGGTAGGTATGACTCCTTGTGTCAGGTTGCTCTGTGCCTCTACCTTCTACTGATGCCCTTGGCAGGTATGACCCCTTGTGCCAGGCTGCTCTGCACCTCTGCCTTATTATACTGATGCCCTTAGTAGGTATGACCCCCTTGTGACAGGCTACACTGCACCTTTGCCTTATCCTGATGCACTTGGTAGGTATGACCTCTTGTGACAGGCTGCTCTGCACCTCTGCCTTATACTGATGCTCTTGGCAGGTATGACCCCTTGTGCCAGGCTGCTCTGCACCTCTACCTTATACTGATGCCCTTGGTAGGTATGACCCCTTGTGCCAGGCTGCTCTGCACCTCTACCTTATACTGATGCCCTTGGTAGGTATGACCCCTTGTGCCAGGCTACACTGCGCCTTTGCCTTATTCTTATGCCCTTGGTAGGTATGACTCCTTGTGCCAGGCTGCTCTGCACCTCTACCTTATACTGATGCCCTTGGCAGGTATGACCCCTTGTGCCAGGCTGCTCTGCACCTCTGCCTTATACTGATGCCCTTGGTAGGTATGACCCCCTTGCGACAGGCTACACTGCACCTTTGCCTTATCCTGATGCACTTGGTAGGTATGACTCCTTGTGCCAGGCTGCTCTGCACCTCTGCCTTATAGTGATGCCCTTGATAGGTATGACTCCTTGTGCCAGGCTGCTCTGCACCTCTGCCTTATAGTGATGCCCTTGGTAGGTATGACCTCTTGTGCCAGGTTGCTCTGCCCATCTACCTTATACTGATGCCCCTGGTAGGTATGGCTCCTTGTGTCAGGCTGCTCTGCACCTCTGCCTTATAGTGATGCCTATGCTAGGTATGACCTCTTGTGCCAGATTGGTCTGCCCATCTACCTTATACTGATGACCTTGGCATGTATGACCCTTTGTGCCAGGCTGCTCTGTGCCTCTAACTTATACTGATGCCCTTGTGATGGGATAGAGCCCATTTTCAGTGGAGGTCTGGGGAGAAATGCTCCAGATGCCTGTCTTTGGAATGTGGAAGAAACTGGTGCAACAGGAAGAAACACACATAAATGAAGGGAGGATATGCAGACTCCACACAGATGGCACCTCAGCCGAGAATTGAACTGGAGAACCTCTTGTTGTGAGGCAACAAATGCTACTGCTGCACCACTGCGCCACCCATTACTGTAAATAAAGAGTACACACATATGCACTATTAAATTCAGTCAAGTAAACAAATAGGGCAGTACTCAATAAAATTGCATCTGGAAATAGAAGGATTAAAGTGGAACTATCATATCACAAACAGTATGCCATCAAAAGTCAAATACTGCACAAGGTTATTTTTTGATCAGGAAATACCTTGGTTACAACAGCATGACCAACTGCAGAAAAATGTGAAAGAGATTTTTTTTTTGCTTTGTCTAATAAGGAACTAAACACAGGAAACAGGAAATATTGTTTCATAGTTTAGGAGAAAAATGAAACATGGTACACTGCTGACTTGATCTATAGTGTAATAATTTACTGAAAATCAAATCAACTAGCACAGATCTGTCCTTCATCAAGGATGAACATATTCAAGTAATTAGAAGATTGAAAATCCATTTTGAAATATAGAATAATATCATACGTTAAAAGTTCAGCCAGTACATGAGTTAAACTATTTTTTCATTCCTTATCTCTTAGGACTAGATGAATTCAAGAAATATCATTTAAATCCATAGTGTAACGGTTGTCTAACTGCAACCCCATTTGCTTTCTTGGCACAACAAAATAATAGTGTAATCATGTTCAGTAACATTATATTGTAGACACAGTCCTTGAAAATTGTTCATCTATATTGTGCTGAGCCTCAAAGGCATGATTAGCTCATATATTACAAATGTTTTTACTATAAACCTGTCTAATGTGATTAAGGACAGATACATGATGAAAGCACTCAGTCTTTCCCTTGTAAAATCTACTTTATGAACAACTCGGCAAATAAAAGGAATCCTTACTTTGACAATCAATATAACTGCTATAAAAATGCAGTCCTATTTTTATATACTTGCATTTAGTATAATGCATACATTTGCAATTGCTTAAGGGTGCGTCATTCCAGACTTTATACATGTGTTGCTACTTTGTAAACTTTCATTTAGTTTCCTTCCTGTTCTACATGTAATTTTCAGTTTAGTGTCTGTAATTTTTGCCTAAGCGGTATTAGAAAGCAATATACTCCAGTTTGTTCTAGTTACCCATTTAATTTCTATTATACAATAACAATTCATTGGTATTCAAAAAATGAGCATACAGGACATAGCTTTTTATTTCAGGCCCTACAACACATCAAAGCAGACAATAGGAAAAGTGATGTTTCCAACTACACTGAATACTGGGAAACAAGGTGGATTATTGAACTGGGGGCTAATAAGCACCCAGGACTCAATGGCGTGGTATATTTAAGACCGATTCTGAATAGGCGTAGACCTTACATCCAAAAAGACTAATTTTTAATTGTTTTTTTATTGGTTTTAGACTGTGATTGGTGTGTGTTTATTTAACTATCAAGTGAATTGCTGTGTATTATATGTCTGAAGAAGGGTTTTGTACCCGAAAGCACTAGCATCTTGGTATATTAAATTATATCTGTCTTTAGCCTGTTGATCTGTGGATCATTTTTTCCTGCTATTTATCTTTGTTTGATTGCAGACCTTTACTACCTACCACTTTTTGGGTTTTACTTCTGTTGAGTGTTTTTTAGTGAAGGTAGACATGCCTCCTTTAACTGGAACTGTGTAGTTGGATTATCAACTGGCTACACCTGTAGCCAAAATCTTTCAAGAAAGAATGAAGAACTTAACTACCTTGCAGAGTAATCCACTTCTAAAAACTGTTTTATTCTGGTAATTCTAATGGAGTGACTGTGTTATTTGAATCTGAGAATAGTGAATCATTTTTAGAACTGTTTACTGCCATGGAAAATGATTTATACCAATTAAAACGTTTGCAGTGGCAACATTTACATTTAGAAGCCTGTCTGCACTTCCATATAGTCCCCTGAGGCATGAGGGTCTTATGCATGCCTACATATGGGGACCGCTATCCTGAACTATTGGCTCAATGGCAGGAAATAAACCTAGAGACTAGTTATCAGTACATGCATCTCCTGGTGAATTATTTCCTACCAGAAGAGAAGAGGCTGGTGAAATCCATTGAACAGAAGCAGTCTGAAATTGAGTGTAAATTTCACAGTGACAGTTATGTGGTTAAGATGAACACTCTATATTGTGTGGTTAGTGCCTACGACACTAAGCTGCAGCAATTAAAAATGAAAAAAACTGAAGAGAGACTACTGTGATTTTCAGCTCAGCAATATTTTTGTATGGCCGAAGAATCCATCCTTTGCGTCTGGGAGAACTACTAACACAGTTGCTACTACGAATGGAACTCGATTGGGTGATTCATGATCTCTCTCACACACAGACAACCAATCAGCAAAGAATTCTATTAGATGGGTGGATACGAGGACAGGAAGGCATACTCCTACAGAGTTACAGAATGAAGAAGCGTCGTCCAATTAGCAAACCATTGCTCAGCCCACCACTTCCCTTTTACAAGTAGAACATACTGATTTCGGAATGGAGCTTTCATCAGCGCCTGTGGAGGGTGTAAGTGAAATGGTGAATGGTTGGCCTGTTTACAGTGATGATGCCAGTTCAAGTAATGCTGGCATCTGTGTGAATGGTTCCTCATCTTCAGTTACTACAGTGGATGTCAGTACTGCTGAATGAGAGAACAGCATTATAGCACAAGTGGCTTGCCCCAAAACCCTTTATTCACTGCTGTTTTTTCACCTGCTGCCAGTCCCTGTAAGGAAGAAGAAAGAAAAGAGACTCGAGTTACAAGGGGAAGGACTTTTGAAGAGACCAGAAAGTCTTGAAAGGAAAAGAAGGAAAACTTCAATATGACTACAGGTACTGACAATCTGGTCTATCATTTATCTAGCGTTAAGCTATCTGATACACAGTTACAAGTACTGGGTAGAGGCCTTAATTTTGTTCCCGCCATTAAACATGTCTTTACTGATGTGATAATTGAGCTGGAACAATTTGGCAGGAATTTGCGATTAAAGAAAATGTTTGGCGGTGGCAAGAGCACTTCTGCCCCGGGTGTCAACTTGAGGAAACCAAGTATGTTCATTCCTAATGGTGACTCTACAGTGGATGTGTTTATAAAAACATGTGGTGATCAGTTACATAGTTTAGAGAACTATAGTTCCAGTAAATGTTTTTATAATCTCACACAAGAAGAAAGATTGTCTTTGCTAACCCTACAGAACAATTCTAGTTTGGTCATAAGGCCAGCTGACAAGAGGGGGGGCTGTAGTTTTGTTAGATATTGTGTATTATAATGATAAAATTGAATCCATGCTTAGTTCTAATTCCACTTATGTTAAGATTGATGGAAGAGAAGTTAACTGTATAATTTTACATGTTAAAAATGTTTTGACTGAATTAAAGGAGTCAGGAGTTATTATCGATGTAATTTATAATTTTGTTAATGTAGAACATCCTGTTGTACCTGATTTCAAAGCATTGCCTAAAATACATAAAGCTTTGAGTAACCCACCTTTCAGACCCATAGTTTCAGGGAGATGGTGGGTTACAGAGTACTGCTCTATGTGGGTTGAGTTTAAATTAAAATCAATTGTCAATGCTATACCTCGGATACAGATAGTGCACATTTTTTTATTAATGTACATGCATTTTTAGATAGTTATATTTTTAATGGCTTGTATTTATTGGTTACTTTGGATGTAAGGGATTTGTTTACCATCATACCTAATAGGTATGGCCCTGGGGCCATCAGCAAGCTCTTACAAGAGTCTGTCAGTAAGCAAGAAGTACAACAAATTAGGTGCCTTTTAGAATTGGTGTTGGAACAATTTTTTTTGTTTAATGAGAAATATTTTTGGCAGAAGTGGGGGGGAGTTGCCATGGGCTCCCCCTGCACCAATTCTTATGCCGATTTGATTCTTATTTCATGGGAAAATTATGTTATTTTCAATTATAACAATCAATGGTCACAACACGTGGTTTTGTATACGTTTTGTTGATGACGTTTTTATGTTGTGGACAGGCACTACGGAGTCCTTGAATCAATTTGTCATATATCTTGAACAGTCTACTGAATGTTTAAGGTTTCTGTGAATTATTCCTATACAGAGATAGAGTTTTTAGATATACAGTTATTACAGAATGGCAATGGTATTTTTCACTCTAAGGTTATAGGAAACCATGTTGGAAAAATGGGTTGCTGGCTAAAGATAGTATGCATCCGGGTTTTGTGTTCCGCAACATTGTCAAGGGACAAACATTACGTTTGTCTAAGCTATGTACTGATGATGATACCCTGCATGATGAATTAAATATGTTTAATACTAGACTTATGGCCAGAGACTATAAACAGTCTGATGTTGACAACATCATGCAAGATGTGGTTGACATCAGGGAAACAGAGGCAGCGCCCTGGTTCTCTCATAGGCGGATATCGAATAGGAATGACACTGGATGGATTAGGAAACAGTCAGCCAATAGGAAGAAGAGCAGGGTTCCTCCACGTTACATATAGCTATAGCAGTGATATTCGATGGGTACAGAATGTGATTAGGACCACCTGGAAATCTTACGTACTGACGACTCCCTGAAAGACTTGGTGGGAGAATATCCAGATTTTGTCTTTAAGAGGGACAAGAATCTAAAGCAGATTCTTTGTGATAAGCAACCAAGAGTGGATAGTGGTTTTACTAAGGATGGGACCTTCCGTTGTCAACGTTGCAAGGCATGTTTACACATTAGTAGGAAATATTATTTTGTACACCCCTTAACAGGGAAGCAATATGATTTTAGGGCTATGGTCACTTGCTTGTCTAAGAATATTGTCTATTTAGCGACTTGTACTTGCTGCCCCTTGTTTTACGTGGGGAAGACAAACTGTAGATTGAAGGACAGGATTTTGAGGCATATGTCAGCTATTAGACTTAAAGACAAGCATAATGCACTCTGTTTACATGTAGAGAAATACCCAGGACATGGCTTTTTATTTCAGGCCCTACAACACATCAAAGCAGACAATAGGAAGTGTGATGTTTTCAACTACACTGAATACTGTGAAACAAGGTGGATTATTGAACTGGGGGCTAATAGGCACCCAGGACTCAATGGTGTGGTGCCTTTAAGACCAATTCTGAATAGGTGTAGACCTTACATCCAAAAAGACTAATTCTTAATTGTTTTTTTATTGGTTTTAGAATGTGATTGGTGTGTGTTTATTTAAATATCAAGTGAATTGCTGTGTATTATATGTCTGAAGAAGGGTTTTGTACCCGAAAGCGCTAGCATCTTGGTATATTAAATTATATCTGTCTTTATCCTATTGGTCTGTCACCCATTTAATTTCTATTATACAATAACAATTCATTGGTATTCAAAAAATGAGCATACTGATTTGACACCCAACCAGTGTGCCTGTGGTAAATTGGGAATATGCCAAGGGAAAAAAGTCTGGCCATTGAAGTACTATTGAGAGGCCAGACTTGCTGTTGGCATATGCTTAGAGGGCAGTGCAAAATACAAAAAAAAAAAAAAAAATCAGGTACATTCTGCAATACTAAAGAATCAGAAGCATACCTGATTTTCCTTGTATTTCTACTCTGTCCCTCATAAAATCTTAAAATCTCATCACGAATAATAAAAACAAAAAAAGCAACAAAAAACAGCAACAGAGATTCTCTTTTCTACATGTCTTCTCCTGGGCTGCATTGATGTATTGTGCAAGCATGGAAAAGTAAGTCCCATATGCATGCACAGTAGATCAGCAAACAAGGAAAACCATGGAGGAACACTACAGTGCCATTTTACAAAAACATTAAGAAAGGTAAGCAATGTCTTTCTCAAGTAAGGTCATTGATGTCACTGTATAATAGCAATAATCCACTACTGTCTGTGCGTATATCATGATTTTCACATGATTTGCTTTGTTTGACCATTCAGGCTTCTCCCTCATGATTATACCACACCATCCATGGTTAAATCCTGATACACCCATGCACAGTTGTGCATCATTGCTTAAATAATGCATATTCTTTTCCTGCTGTTTCTTTAACTGTTTTCCCTTGTCAGAAGCAGACCTAATGCTGCACACACCAATTTAATTTCAAATGAGGTCACTTCATAAGATGAGTCAGAACAAGATAGAATTTTAGGGACATGAAAGAGAAGCTTGGATGCTATCTAGTGACATGACAGGACTATAACATGGGACCAAGATACGTAGCAAGAAACCTCCAAGACTAAATAACAACAGCATTGTCCACAGACAGGCAAGGCATTAGGATCCCTAGATATCCAGGGGTTAATAAGGGTTGAAATATTTTTCAAAATTGCTTTGGATTCATCTGGTGCAGTAGGACCTTTACATAACATTACAATATCTTATGTTTACATTGGGAGGACTTTACCTCATAAGATCCATTTTAGTTTCATAAACATTTGAATGTTCTCAGCAAACCTGTTCAAATAGTGCTGCCTCTTGGGCACATCACGTACATTTAGTCATGATGTCTGTGATATCACATGTGACCCATGGGAGAGTAAGATTTTGCCAAACAACACCCAATGGGAGCCACTGAATTAAGGACAAAGAGGACAGTATTTAGAAAGAACTCAACAGCATCTTCTGGTCATAGAGTTTAAAAATACTTAATTGGTTAAAGCATATAAACTGAGAAAAAATGTTTTTAAAATTTCTTGTCAAGCTATAGCATGAAATATTTTTGAGTGTTTAGATTACAATACATTCCCCTGGTATTCAGAAACAAAAAGCTCAGTACAGTAGATGAAATAACATGATAAGCAGCCACGTGCAGGACAGGAGCGATTTAGAGACATATGTTGCATGACCATGCTAGGCTATGAAATACTATGACCAGACTACTATGCAAATGAACACATAAAGAAATAAAAATTTGCAACATTAGAAAAATGCATGTCTTGGTCAATGCAAGTGAGGATAAAGAATAGCTTGAAGTGATTTAGAAATGTATAAATATAGCACATGGTCAATGCAAGTGAGGATAAAGAATAGCTTGAAGTGATTTTGAAATGTATAAATATAGGACAACATGATGCAACACAAAAAATCCTGTCATTCTGAGACTGGGATTTCTAAAACATGTCAGCAGTAGCTGCAGGTTTTTCTGGTATGTACATGTACAAAGCTATCTTGACAGTCATTAGCCACAATGCTGCAACTCTGTCACCACTTTGCCACTGGGTCATGTGAACACTCCTAACATTTCATTCTCTCCATGACATGTACTTGATTGCTACAGTATTGGCAAAGGCATCATACAAGAGCTGGTAATGATGTGCCATCCTCAGTCTCACATTCAGGCTTGTGTAATGCATGCAGCAGTTGTCTTGTTGATACCAGGTAATGTATAGCTTTGAGGATACCATCAATAAGGACCTTCCATTGACCAATAGAGGATACCGTGGGTGCATCCCAGGCATCTGCCTTAAGGATACTTCACCAGTTTCTCAATGTCATTCTGCAGCATGTAATGAGAGTATGTCTGGTGCTTTACACACCACAGAAAACAGGAGAGGTGAGTTGAGAAGAGGCACAAAACTTTGGGCTAGGCTTATAAATGCCTTAGGGCAGATAGCCTAGTATAAACCTATGAACCTATGAATCTATGAAAGAATTAACACTATTTGGAAACTTATGAAGTAACCCAATTCACTTGAGGTACTGAGAATCATCAACTACACTCACCTTGCCATAAAGGCCCTACCTGTGGAACAGCATACCAGTATATCAACCATAATTGAGTCCATTTTATCAACTGCCAGGTGGTGTGCAATGCACAGAGTACTATACACAAAGTATCAGTGCAGCCTCCAGGTAGTGCCCAAGATTTCCACATCTAGTTTATGTCTGTCTTTTATCAAAGATTTATATGGAGTGATTTTTTTTTTCCTGAGGGACCTCTTTTTACTGATACCAGATATGCCCTTCTGTCATAGATAATGACACCACAGATAAGAGCTATAACCTCAGAGCATTCTGCTTTAGCTATGGAAACTCTCAACAAAGAAAAGAGCACTTCCACCTCCTCTAAGTTCCACAGAATGTCTTGTTTTAAAAATCAGATTTTAAAATATAATTTACCAGTCTGATTAACTTCTCAGGGTGTATACATAGAGAACTCCCCCAAAGAAGAAATGGGATGAAAATAATAAATGCTACTTAAACAAGCTAAAAATAACTTTATTAACATCTTAGCACTTTCATCTGAAAACTGCAACATGGACTTCATCAGAGATAAGAAAATGCATTACCCACTTTATTTAAATAATAAAAATTCAAAATAAATAGCCAATCAGATAAGATAAATCATAACACAATTAATTAAGCCTATTACATTTAAAAAAGAATTGTCACCATAAAAAATAAAAACATTAAAAACTTTTTCAAATAATAAACGATAAAATCACTAGTAAAATATTTACTATAATCTCTTTATTTTTTTATTATTAATAATTCTTTGTAGATTAAACCACCTATATAATAATAACTTTACCTAATAATTGATTCATATACCCACAAAAACTTAATTAAATTGATCAGTTCTCAGTGTCAACATGCTGTATAAAGAAGTCATGTCATTATGACAAGGTTTATGTGTGGCATTGAGACACAATTACCACAACAATTCTTTTAACTCGAGTTTGACTTCCATATTTCCACATCTGTCAGTAGTACCTACATTTTCAATGACAAAAAATATGAATTTTTAAAACCCGGACACTCCACCTAATGTTTATAAAGAGCTTTACTCTGTCTTTTCTCTTTTTATTTCATAAATGTGATCATGTATTCTCTCTTTAAATGAAGAAGTTGTTTTTCCAATATAATAACTTGGGCAGGATGTAAAACTAGCTAAGAAAACAACCATTTTAGATTTACAATTACATTTGCCCGGACATGTTAAAATTTTGCCAAACCCATCTAGTGTAGCGTAAGGTCTGTCATTAATATATCTACAGTAATAATCTTTTCAAGGGGGGCATGATAACTGTTATAATATAATAAAGAGTTTCAGAAACTTTCATTACAGTAAATATTAGAAACAAACTTTTTCTCATTTCTATCCTTGACAACAGTTATGTCAAGATAATTAATCCTGTTCATGTCATAACAGTTTGTAAAATTCTAAAATGAATTAGAGCCTTCAAGTACTTCTAAAACCTCCTGAAATGATTCTACATTGTCCAACCATAAAATCAAGATGTCATCAAAGAATCTAAAGTAATAATATAGTTTATTAAAATATTGACTATTAAAAACCTTTGTGTGTTCCCAATCTGCTAGAACCAAATTTGCATAGGTTGGGGAACATCTAGCACCCATCACAGTGCCTGTTTTCTGATAAAAATATCCATCTTTTAAATATACATAGTTGTTCTGAAGAACCAACTCTAGTAGTTCTTGTATAATAAATATTTCATCGTGACTCATATTTCTAACTCTTAATAAGGAATTATGAAAGTGTTGTAGCCCTATGCAATGTGGTATGACAGAAAATAAGTTAACTACATCCATAGTCACAAATGAAACATCCTTTCTGAAAAGGATATAATTGAGAAGCTCTAACAAGTGTCAAGAGTCTCTTAATATGTATCCTTCTTTTTTGATCAAATTCTTCATGTGAAAAATCAATGTACAATGTTAGTGGCTCTATTTTGGAGCCACTTGATGAGACAATTGGCCTGAAGGGGGTGCGTCCTTTGGATTTTTATAGACCTTTGGTATTTCAAACATTGCTGGAATTACTGGTTTCTCTACTTTAACAAATTCCACCATTTCTGTTATCACTTCTTGACTATTTAAGCAATTTAAATAAAAATCTATTTTGGCCTAAGCCACATTTACCTCAGTTTTAGATACTCATGTAAAGATGAATGTTTCATTCAGTATGTCTATCATTTTACTTATGTAAATCCAATAATCCATAATTATGACACCACCACCCTTATCGGGTTTCATGGCTCTAATTTCTTTATTTCCTCTAATTTGTATAAGTGCATCTCCTTTTTCCCTTGATAAATTGTCTGTCAGTCTATTAGTGTTTTTTAATACTTGTCTAAAGTTATTTTCACATACTCTTTCAAAGGTGGAAGCTAGAGCATTGTTTGGTGGTATAAATATACTTTTCCTTTTTAATTTTGGTTGGTAGCTAAATACCTCTACAATGTTAAAAAAAATTTAAATTATGTTGTCTAATATATAATTTAAATTGCACCAACAATTTCACAATGTCACTGAATGCTGGAATGAATTTAAAACATTTCTTAAAGAGAGAGACATGATTATTGTCAACTATCAGCTGACTACAGTTAAAAACTTTAAAGCCACCTTAAATATTCACCCTATTTACTACATTTAAATTAGACACTTCAGATAAACAGTCCAGTCTTTTTTTAGTGTTATCAATAAATCATTTCTCTTGTTTCTCTCCTTCTTTGAACGTCATGATAAAATTGGACTGTGGATATGTTGATGAGAATGGAACATATTAATTTGTGGCACTGCCCTCATAGATGTTGGAAGTAAAAAAAAAAACCCTGATGACTCCCACCATGCACTTCAGATGGAAAATCATTTGTTATATTAAAACCTTCTTGTAAATCTTCACTATATGATCTTAAAACATTATTAAACTTTTGGGGCACAGGCTTGGGATATGCTCAGTTCTCATCATACTCCTGTATTTCCCTGTATAGTTTATTTTGTTTTCTTTCACTGTTTTTAACAACCAGTTTATCAACTTTATTTAAGGTTTCTTCATATGACCTTTTGTAAGAATGAAATAGAAGGTCTTTTTCTATACTACTATTAATTACTAAAATCTGTTGTTCCAAAAATTGCATTTTTCCTTTCATAATCTGCTATAATTAACTTCATGATTTCATGCCTGTATGATCAAATAATTCAATTAATTCATGGCACTAAATAGAATTCTCTACAAATACTACAGGAAATTTCCAACATCTCATATCCCTTGGGACCCATTTTGGCTTTACACATGCAGATAAATAAATATTGCCCATCTGTATGTTCCTAAATTTGATTAAAAAATCCTCAAACTGCATAAATTGTTCTTTCAGAGAACCCATATTTACATGCTGCAGATTGTTTAGTTTAAAGTCTGGGTTTGCTAACCAGGATCCCAAATTAAAAATAGTACCTTGATCCATTGGATTTGGATGCATCAATAGATCCTGTGTTGAACAGAGTGGGGGGGGTCATCAAATCGTTCATAGAACGGTTGGTTCCATTGGTGGTTGCTGGGATATATTTAGATAACTTTTGAAGTAAGATTGACAAGTTGCCTGGTAAGCCATTAAAAGGAATTATAATCCAAAACCACAGTAAACCACAATATGTTCATAAAAAAGCCTTAAGAATTTATTTGAGTCACACAGTATTAAATTTAAAGTTTTTAAGATGTCGGTGTGTGTTTTGTAAGTACAGTAAATATATTAATGATGGAGCTTATGTTACAGTAGAGGGGTTTGACAGAACTTTAACATGTCCAGGCAAATGCGATTGTAAACATAAAATGGCTGTTTACTGAGCTAGTTATACATCATGCCCAAGTTATTATACTGGAAAAACAACTCAGTCACTTAAACAGAGAATTATATGAGCAAATTTATGAAATGAAAAAGAAGACAGACTAGTGCCATTTATAAACATTAATTGCAGTATCTGAGTTTTAAAAAAAAATCATATTTTTGTCATTGACAAAGCAGGTATATCTTACAGAGGTGGAAATATGCATGTCAAGCTAGAGTTAAAGAATTCTTGTGGCAATTGTGTCTCAATGCCACATAAACCTGGTCAAGAGGATATGACTTCTTTATACAGAGTGCTGAGACTCAGAGCTGATCGATTTAATTAAGTGTTTGCGGGCATGTGAATCAATTATTAGGTAAAGTTATTATTATACAGGTGGTTTAGTGTGTAAACATGGAATTAATAATAAAACATAATGAGGTTATAGTAAATATTTTAATAATGATTTTATTGTTTATTATTTGAAAACTGACCCCCTTCATTTCATTTCCACTCCCTCTCCCTTTATCCTTTCTCATAACACACCATAGGGACTCCCTACATTTCATTTCCACTCCCTTTCCTTCTTTCTCATAAATCACCCTAGTGACTCCCTTCATTTCATTTCCACTTCCTCTCCCTTTTTCCTTTCTCATAACTCACCCTAGTGACTCCCTTCATTTAATTTCCACTTCCTCTCCCTTTTTCCTTTCTCATAACTCACCCTAGTGACTCCCTTCATTTCATTTCCACTCCCTCTCCCTATTTCCTTTCTCATAACTCACCCTATTGACTCCCTTCATTTCATTTCCACTCCATCTCCCCTTTCTCCTGTCTCATAACTCACCCTAGTGACTCCCTTCATTTCATTTCCACTCCCTCTCTTTTTTTTTCTTTCTCATAACTCAGCCTAGTGTCCATGGTGGTGCAGCGGTAGCATTGTTGCCTCACAGCAAGAGGTTCTCCTGTTCGATTCTCAGCTGGATTGCGGGGAGTGCCTTCTGTGTGGAGTCTGTATGTCAGAATGTCCAGATTTCTGTCTTATATTTTTGTTCCGTTTTTCATAAAATTGTGGCTTTTTGGCAAATTAGTGGCAAATCATTAAAGACTGAAGTTAGAAAATAATGACAAATATTTGTGTTTTAGACTTCATGCCCTTCAGAAAATCCATGCTAATGCAAAACTTGTTATTCTATCAACTTTCTAAGTTTGTAAGAGCAATATTTAAAATTGTCCCTATTTGTGCCACTTTTTTCACGGCTTTGTCCAGATTTCCTACTTTAAGAGATTGAGAGGTATAACTCAACCTATTCACCTCTCACAGTTCTACTCTCCTCCTCTAATTTTTCCTCCCTCTCACTCCAAATTATACTTATGTACTACAAAGTACTTATGTTTTAATTTAATTCAGTGATTTGTTTATAGCACCTTGCTCAAATGTTATTATTCTGTCTTATATGTTACTATGTTTTAGTAGATTTTGAAAATTATATTGCACTTGTTAACTTTGTTGATATTAGCTTTGCATTAGCTTTGTAATAATTGTATATGGAGTTTTTCTCGCCAGGCTCCATTGAAATTGGACTCATGTTTGACCCAATGGACTTTCCCGGTTAACAAACTGCAAAATAAAATAATAAAACAATAAATAAATAAATAAAGTTTTAATGTTTTTCTTTTTTATAGTGACTATTAGTTTTTAAATGTAATATGCTTAATTAATTGTTTTGTGATTTATCTTATCTGATTGGCTATTTGTTTTGAATTTGTAGTATTTAAATAAGGTGGGTTAATGTGTTTTCTGATCTATGTCCGTGATGTCATTTTTGGACAAAAATGGTCAGATGTTAATAAAGGTTATTTTTAGTTTGTTTGAGTAGTATTTATTATTTTCACCCCATCTCTTCTTTGGGAGAGTTCTCTATGTATACACACTGAGAAGTCAATTGGTCTGGTGAATTATATTTTAAAATCTGACTTTTAAGCTAAGGCATTCTGTGAGGTTTGAGGAGGTGGACTCACTTTTTTTCTTTGTTAAGAGTTACCACAGATAAGAAACCAGCAGACCATATCAGATGATGCATACCACATTGCTCTGTCAAAGACCCTAAGTATAAATTAATGTGTGTTCAAACTGATGAAGGCTTGCTTCCACTGTCTAGTTATCTCCACTGGTGACCTGTAATATGATCCAGAAATATGAAACAAAATATTTGTTGTTTGTGCAGAATGACACAATGTGATGGTTCATAAACAAATACAGAAGAGTATCAATACTGAACAAGCAGGAGTGCCTGAGTCAGCAGAAGAGGTGCTTGTTGAGGAGCCTGTGGAGATCTGACCTTTAGGGGTTACTACACAATGTCAAGGTTGGTGCACTATGCTGTGCCAATGGCTAAGAGGCAGAATCTGATTCACAACTATTGGTCAGATTAGACGTAGTATATAGTAACAATGTTGCATGCAACACTACAACCATTTTGTACTATGCAATGCATGGGTTGGCCACACTATGCATTAGATACAGGCTACCCTGGTAACAGAGCAATGAGGGCAGGGCACATTTGTCATTCAGCAGAACAGCTTACTAAAAATGTCAGAAAAGACCATACAATATTACAGGAAACTATTCAACTGCAGTTGCAGGATAAAGAAAATAAATTAGCTGAACTGACAAAGACTAAAAACTTCCTGCATACACAGTTAATCTGTGCAAAAGAAATATATTTTATAATATGTTTATGTTTTGAAAATGGTTAAACATACATGGTAGGATGGTAGGATCTGATGTCTGGACAAATCATTCTTAAATGTTTTACTTTCATTCAGTTAAAGCAAGACATCTATCAGTACTACAGTAAAGTAAAGCATATGAATGCCATTCATTAGCATAGTCAAAAGGTAAACAAAACTGTTCTAATGTATAAAATTAAATAAAAATAGATGAGTAAAAATTTAAAGTCACAAGACTGACATGCTTGTATAAAGATATACAGATACAAGATAGACATGCATGTGTGTTCTTTTCATCTAGAGTACATCTGTTACAATAAGGCAGACAACAGCAAATGATAATATAAATATAAATGTGTTGGTTAAACTAATATCTATTTTGTTTTTTACAATTTGTTTATAATTATATAGTAACACCAAACAGTTAAAGTTCTGAATTTTAAAAATAAATAAAATCACAGATGGTATTATTCAAACAGTTTTTGTAAAATTAATGGCGGGACAGTTAAATAGTTAAATAAATAAATAAAAAATACTGAAATCCATGTAAGGTAATTATAAAATGATGTCTATTTATGTAGTATAAATGCATAGTTATGCAAATCACAATCACATTAAAGGAAAAATGCTAAAAGAATTAACTATAGTTTATAGAGTATGAAATGTGAGCTCAGACCTTCCTAGACTGAATGAATAGTTACAGGAAATGCTGGAAAGATAAGATAAACAACAAGACTGATTGCCAGGCAAGTAGCTTGAGTTTTTCTAAAGCATCATTGTTATTAAAACATAATTGTTAAAATGTTTACAGACAACACTATTTAATAATTGTCATAAATGCCACAATTGTGCATAGATGTCACTGATAATCTGTTTGCAAGTAAATGTTAAAAGAGAAGAAAAAACTCAGTTGCATCAAGTACAGCCAGCAAATGGGCTATAGTATATATACAGTTCAAATCAATTGTGCAGCAGGGTGTAAATACATACTAGAGGTAGTAAACAGCAAAAGCTTTATAAAAATTATCAAATCAGACAAAAGTTCATAATTTAATAAAATAAATGTATAACCATAGTGTTAGGCTGACATACATTCTATTTTCACAGCATAGGGCAGGTAAACAGTGCTGAAGTACTACAGGGGAGGGTACTTTCTCAGTTTTACACTGACTGTATAAGAGGGAGGGGCACTTTCTCAGTTTTACACTGACTGTATAAACAGACTGTGACAAGGGTCTGAAATAAAGCTACATAAAAATAAATAATAAGGGTCTAAAATAAAGCTACAGGAAAAAAAATATATATATCTCATTCATTCTTGACAATACTCTTTTAGGTAGAGGGAAAAACAGGTATTAGTGTATTAGAAATACTGGTAAATTGGATTAAACCTGACAGGATAAGATATTTTACAAGTTGTTAATAGCTATCATAATGGTTATTATTTTATTGTTTAGAAAAAACAAGAGATGATTTAAAATTGCTTTATTAAAGCTATACAAGAGAATAAAGATATGCAAAATGCATAAATGTTTCTAATAGCAAGAATGGTCACTATTTTTTAATATGTTTTTGGCAAAGCAATGTTGGTATAAAAAAACATCAATGTTTAATAATTGTTGAGTATGTAGTTTAAAATAACAGGACATATGGATTTGGTATCAATTCCACTAGATATTTCTAAAGAGACAAACATTTTCCAAGATTTTGCTTAATATTAATGTTATTAAATTTGTAAGATTAGACTAAATGTACTTTATAGTCATTGTATGTACACATGCAGAAGAATTCAGTACAAATGAGATTAATGTCTAGTAATAAATATGTGTGAAAACCATATTTAATAAAAAATGGGTCCAGGGTACCTACTAGATTGAAATGCATAAATAGCAAACAGTCTGTGTAAATACATACTGTAAAGAATACATCGTGATAAGTTCAAAAGTAATTTGTCAAGTTGTAATTGGTTTTACCCCAGTAAATTGCTTTCAAATATTTATTATCTAAGCCCAGTTCAGTGTTTTACCAAGATGTTATTGAGCAGTTCAAAGACATGACCACAATGTTATGGTTAAAATGACATTGAAATTGTGTGTTTTCAGTAGTGTATAAATGCTTGCAGTAGCACATGGTTACTGTCTCTTATAGTTAATTCAACAGTTGCAAAGAGTTAATGAAACAGTTCTAAGTCATAAATTAAATTCTGTGATTGCAAAGAATAAATTGATCATGTTAAAAAAAAATAATAACATTAAAGCAGACACAGCTCATAACTAATAAAATATTTTCACAGAATGGTCTGCAAAAAAAAAAAGTTGTTAAATACATTCAGTTTTGGTAGTAATACTTTAATATCATTGTATTAACTATGTAAAATTGCATTTTGATTTGTAGTATCAAACTAAAGGTTTGTTTCTTGTGTTTTCTATATAAAATGTTTTGAGTATGTTTAAAAACAGAGGGAATTGTTAGATTTTATGAATATAAATCTGAAATTAATTATGTTGTAAATATGCTGAAAGAAAAGGCTTGCTTAAATGCAGAAACAAAGTTTAAGTAAAATGTGATCAGCAGTCATACTAAATGACCATGGCTTGGAAAAGGAATCTGCTGAATGGACATTATTCCCTTACAGACTCAAGGCATGATATATGCAATAACAAAAATGCAAAATCTGCTTTTAAAGAACAATGACATGTTATTCTGCATGGAAAAACAGGATGGCACAAGAACAGATGTTTTACAAAGATCCAAATAAAATACAGGATGTTCACACTGTCAGAAAAGCTGATCTCTGACAATGTGTTTTCTCAAAAATATGTTTTTCTTCATAAAAAACAGGATATGCTTATCAGCATTGACATAAGAACACATGTTTCTATACACAGATTCAAATAGAATACAGGACAATGTGTTTTCTCAAAAATATGTTTTTCTTCATAAAACAGGATATGCTTATCAGCATTGACATAAGAACATGTGTTTTATACAAAGATCCAAATAGAATACAGGACAATGTGTTTCCTCAAAATATGTTTTTCTACATGGACATCAGGACACTGTTACAGGATATTCACACTGTCAGAAAAGCTGGTCTCTTACAAGACATTGTTAAACAAGGAAGTTTAGTATTGTTTCTACAGGATAAGCAATTCTCCAAAATATGTTTAAAAAGAGTATATAAAGAGCTGTATAAATCCAGTTGTTTAGGGATATGGTAGGAACACATTTGGTGTTCTGAGGTAAATGTTATATCTCTCACATCATCTGTACTATATGAGAAGTAAAGTTGGAACAGTACTTTTAAGCTGCAACGTTTGTCTAGTTTTATTTATTATAAAAAGTTATTTGTTACTGCTCTTTAAAGTTGATGCTGCAAAGTATATTCTCTCATCAGTGTATATTCTGCAAGTTTCTGTATGCAACAGACTGTGAATGCAAATATAATCAGACTTTGAATTTTAGCAAGAATCCAGCCAGCAAGACTGAGTGTCTTAAGAACACTGCAAATCCATCACACCAAGCAAGAAGCAAGTAAGAGATATAATAATTTTTCAGTAATGTCAGTAAATTTTTTCAGGATGACCTTGTTGCCATTAAAAGCAGACCTTCAGTGGGATGAAAGGGGCAACCACTCCAGGCACAAGGTGTTATAGGGCATGATTGGGAGGTGCCAATCAATTGGTAGTGCATTACTAGCATTCATTTCCATACCAGCATAGGAATTTCAGTACATGATTGTTATATGATTTTTGTGGTCAGTTTGTAACAAGGTACTTGCTGCAAGTGTAGCAAGGAATTTGCTAGAGTTTTTTAAAAGGATAGCTTTTTTATTTTTTTCAAAGAAATTGACCTGGCTTGCTTCTGACCTCTCGAGGTGAGAAGCAGCTGATGGGAGACATACTTTTTTTCATCTGCATGTTGAGGAGGTCAGCTTAGGATGAATGGACCTGGTTACCAGATCTGCCTATCATACAGATAGCAGATGTGTAGATATCATCTGTCAGTCATGAATGTAGTATGTACTTAAATTCTCTGGACAGATATGTTACAGAGATACCTTAATAAAAGGATACAGAGCCTAAACAATATGTCCTACATGGACTGACTCAAAGCCTTGTCACTATACTCAGTAATCTACAGACTGCTATGATATGACTTCTATCTGGCATATAAAGCATCCTCTGACCCAATACTGATGGAATTACTACACAACAGCAAGTAAGCCCTCAGTCTATGAATCTAAACCTCTTCTACAATGTTAACAGAATGGTTTGGAGGGACAGCTATATCTCACAGAGACCACTGCTGCTTTAGAACAGATCCCCATCCACATAAAACAATGCTAATCCCTGTCCATATTCAAGTTCAACTTGGATCTATGGATGGGAAACAGAAAATTTACCCCAGGACCACCCCCTCTACTACTAATGGACACAGGCAGCTACTTAATGCTTTATCCCATCCAATGGTCCCGTGAAATTATCTACGCTAAGATCCCGTTTATTCTCATTAGGGGTAATATATGATCATCAACAATGAGATGGGTAATGCCAGTGTCTAATCGAATGGGATAAGCTATTTCAAGTACAAAAGGGGAGACTGGCTAGACTTAAAATGGCTTCCAAAGATGACTAACCTAGTACTTACCTTTGAACGTATGAACCTATAATCAAGTTCTGACCTACATCTAAAACCGAAGACTTTACTTCCATTGCTGTGATCGTGTCTACTAAGGTGTATCATCAAAGACAATTTAGAAAAGAGGGTTTCAGGTAGAAGTTACAGTTTTTCCTCAGTCAGGGTTTAGTGATGAATGCTTATTTTACATGATACAGCATGTCTATAAGGAAAATTATGTTTACATACATGTTTGTTTGGTTTTGTTTACTGATTGAATACATTCACAGAAAACAAACAAACAAACAAACAAAAACAAACAAACCTTTTTCAAAGTGAATATTTCCCATGAATTATACAAAAATAATTACAAAGTGAATGGTAACCCAGCATGTGGAAACCAGCTATGAATAAAACATTAGAATAGCTTGGCACAAGATACACTTGGAGTTATATTCTCTTAGATAGAAGAAGCATTGGTAGAGGAAGAGGGTAGTAGGTGACATGGCTCACAGTGAATCATCTACATTCAGCTTTATCATGGAGGTGTTTGTTGACTTGTGTGAGTCGGATGGTAGGGATCACAGGGGTTTTGGTGCAAGAATGGATAATGAGTGATCTGTACAATGTGGTTTGGTTTGTGGACGTATACAATGAGAGCAAACTGGCAGAGGTTGCTGTGGGGTTGAATTTTAAGTTGATTCTATTGACAAGAGGTAAGGAACAGTCTAATGTGAGAATTTGAAGAAGAGAGAGACTAACGGTAGGTCTGTTCTGCGTTCATTTGGGAGCCATTTGTTTTTTGTCAAGGATGAGAAAGTGATGCTCCTGTACAAGAGAGTTTGAGATGAGATGCTGTATTTGGTTTTCAATGGATTGCAGAGTGGATACATTTTTCAATGAGGCAGTGGCTATAATGAAAAGATGGTATTTAAATTGTGCTAACAACACTCCTTTGCCTATTGCAGCTCTGCCAGGACTACTTAGATAGAGGGAGATTTTCCTGGCCCAGAACAGCAGTGAGTTATTTTTTAATGTTTTTATATGGTTTTGGAAGTTAAGGAAGTGGTCAAGCCATAATCCAACACATACAGACACAATTTCTACAGTATCACCTGTGAAGAATCAACAAACTGCATTAGACTTCCAGGTTTGGTACACACCATTACCAATTTGTAATAATTTAAATAAACACTAACATCAGTGATATAGTGAATAAGGTGTACCTTAACTTGCCACAAGCCGTTTGCCTCACTTCATGTTTCTTAGCTGCTTTATAAAATCAGTTGTACTCATTTTTTGACTTCTCTTCCCTTGGCAACACATTTCATTCTTCGCATACACCTTTCATCCTGATTTGGCAATTTCCCAAATAATGTACTGCTTATTGACCTAGGAAATAAACTGATTTCATCTTAATAATAATGATTCCTTCTTCATGCAACTATTTCTGTTGTCCAGAAATACATCTTTCAAGAATCCTCAACATTTTAAAAGAAAAACAATATGTCTGTAAATACCTCAGTGCCCTCTAAGTTTAACTCATGTTTTACTTATGCATTCTTGAAATTTTCTGAGTGTAGCCAAAGGTGGACTCAGCACAATGGAATCTATCTGGTTCCCAAAGGTTCGATCACTTTGCTCCTTGATGTTTGAACTGCATCAACTACTGTTTTATATAACAGATCACAATTACAGCTATCTTTTTATCGGTTAAAATAATGTCTGACCAAGATCTCTGATTCTATAGGATTCACATATTTTAGTTAACCATCTGCCAACTGTGTTCCACCACAGGATGACTATAAATGTTTCCAGGGTTTACTTACTTTTTTACATAATCTTTTACATTTATATTTCCCTTATCAGCAATTCATTCTATGATCATCCTATCCAACACACAGCAATAAAAACAGAAACTAAAACTAAGAATTGCAGCACTTTTAAGCAGCTTTCAGTACATTTTCATTTGACACTGTTCTGCTTCAGTTATTTTATGTTTAAATGATTACATGTACAGTTTTTAATACTAACTTTAAATTCTTGGCAATAACAATGCTGTATAAATGAAGGCTCTTTGTGCTTTCCGGCTGCAGGCAGAGCAGAAGTGTTCATTCTTGATGAATTATTTTTGTTGATTTCAGTTACACTTAATGTTCCAAGTAAAAACCACAGAGTCTAAAATAGAAAAAGCTTCCTTTTTCTTCTTCCTTTCTTCTCTTTTCTCTTTGTCTTTAAGTTTCTTATACAGAGTTCTCACTCCATTGTTTACCATGCCATGTCTTACCTACAGTTTGTTTGCGTGCGTGTGTGCGTGTGTGTGTGTGTGTGTGTGTGTGTGTGTGTGTGTGTGTGTGTGTGTGTGTGTGTGTGTGTGTGTGCTTGCATGTGTGTGTGTGTGTGTGTGTGTGTGTGTGTGTGTGTGTGTGTGTGTGTGTGTGTGTGTGTGTGTGTGTGCGCGAGACACGAAAATTGATTGTATTAGCAAGAGAGAGGTTGAACTCCATGTATTACGTGATGGGTGCTTTGTCTACTGTGAGAAATTGGATTTCGTCAAATTGATTAATGTTTGATCACTGTGGGGTTTTTTTGCATTTATATCACAATTCCATTTTGTCCATTTTCCCTGGAACATTAGGTAAGTATCTATACTTAACTAAGTATAGACTTTCTCTTCTCTGCTACTTGTTTACTTGTATTTGCTGTCTGCACTGCAGTTCCTTTTTACTAGCCTCTCCTTATCTTTAAGGAAATGTGCTTCAGTTTGTTCTTCCTTTAGTTATTTTTTCTCACACTAATAATAATTAGCTCAGGACAACATATTACTGCTCATTACTCCTTTGTCTCATTTTCGTTTTCCGGTTGTGTTAATCACTTGCCTCATTTCAATAGCTTTTATTTCTAGCTTAATAAAAAAAATGCAAATTTGCTATTGAGTTTACAAATGACTTTCCTGAAAGTAGAACAAATTATAAAAATCTGAGCTACCAAATAACTGAAGGTGTTTATTGTTATAACAACGGTGTCTCCAAAAATCATGTCAGAATTACCAAAGAGGTAGAATTAATTTCTCCATTGTTGACTTTTGTTCAGTTTTCAAGAAACATAACTGCATAAACATTTTATTTTATTTTTTTTATTTTATTTTACATTTGTTGACCGGGATAATCCAACTGGATACATGTCCATTTTCAGTGGAGGCCCGGGGAGAAAAGCTCCAAGGTACAAACAGAAAGACATTACATAAAACTTAAAGACATTACATAAAACTTAAAACATGTTAGTAACTGTCAACAGTCTATAGTAGTAAGAAAGCTGTTGTTCTTCTTCTTTCGGCTTTTCCTGGTAAGGGGTCGCCACAGCGGAACTCTGGTCCGCTAATGATTGGCAGTAGATTTTTACGGTGCCGAGGTGCCAGCCCGATGTCTAACCTTCAACGAAGGCACGCCCATTCACGTATGTCTTTCGAATGCCATGTTTGGGGAGCTGCAAAGCTGGTGCACCTCACCTCTGAAAGACCCCATCCACAAAAACACCATTCTTGCCGAGGCACTTCAGGTAGAAATGGGGATCCTTGAAGGTGACCTGCAAGTGTCGCCATGAAATAAAACTTGAGTGTCCCATATTTACATCCACTGAGCCTTGGCTAGAATTTCGGCCTACTGTCACAGTATGTTGCCTCACAATAAACTCAAAATCCCGGCCCTCCAGGTGAGCTAAGGCCGGGGTTGAAGGTGGGCCCTCATTCCCACCACAGGAACCCTGCAGGGGCAGTGGGGTAGTTAATGTATGATTGGGGGAATGAACTGGACTGCATGGTGCCAACCTAAGTGCAAGCAGGGCCCGAGCTCGAGTGTCATCTGCGAAATCAGTCATACTCTGGCTGGTTACTCCGATTGTGAAAGGTGCGAGTCAGCAAGTAAAGTCTCTCTGAGAAAGGAGAAAGTCACAACACAGATGGGAGGGAGACGGCGCGAGCGAAGAAGGGGTGCGTGAAGCACAGAAAATGTGGCACGGAGGCACCATACCAGAGTGGAATTCTGGCACCATGAGTGCTGGGCAGCAGCCTGTATATCCACCACTGTCGGCTCTTTCCCGGTGTGCCAGCTAACATTGGGTCCTTTTGCCCAGGGGAAAGAAATGTCAAAGGCATACAATGTAGTACTACTGTTTACAGCACAAGTTGTTGCTTGCTCTACTGCCCTTGTTTGAACAAACAATATCCATGGGTTCTAGAAAGGAACATTATAGGGATGGCTGTTCATGGAGTATGTATAATACGCTGAATCAGTGTAAGCAACACCAATACATCAGTCTCATAGAATACATTAAATAGTAAAGTGATGGGTGCTCATGGAGAGTGTGTAACACCCTGAATCAGTGTAAGCAACATCAACACATCAGTCTTATAGAATACATTAAAATAGTACAGTGATGGCTGCTCATGGAGAATGTATAACACCCTTAATCAGTCAAAGTAACATCAACACATCAGTCTCAGAGAACACATTAAATAGTAAAGTAATGGGTGCTTATGGAGTATGGATAACACCCTGAATCAGTGAAAGCAACATCAATACATCAGTCTCATAGAATACTTTAAATAGTAAGGTGATGGCTGCTCATGGAGAATGTATAACACCCTTAATCAGTCAAAGTAACATCAACACATCAGTCTCAGAGAACACATTAAATAGTACAGTGATGGGTGTTCATGGAGTATGTATAACACCCTGAATCAGTGTAAGCAACATCAATACATCACTCTCACAGAATACATTAAATAGTACAGTGATGGCTGCTCATGGAGTATGTATAACACTCTGAATCAGTGTAAGCAACATCAACACATCAGTCCAATAGAATACATTAAATAGTAAAGTAATGGGTGCTTATGGAGTATGGATAACACCCTGAATCAGTGTAAGAAACATCAATACATCAGTTTCAGAGAATACATTAAATAGTACAGTGATGGCTGTTCATGGAGTATGGATAACACCCTGAATCAGTGTAAGAAACATCAATACATCAGTCTCAGAGAATGCATTGAATAGTACAGTGATGGCTGTTCATGGAGTATGGATAACACCCTGAGTCAGTGTAAAAAACATCAATACATCAGTCTCATAGAATACATTAAATAGTACAGTGATGGGTGCTCATGGAGTATGTATAACACCATGAATCAGTGTAAGCAACAGCAACAAATCAGTCTCAGAGAATACATTAAATAGTACAGTGATGGGTGCTCATGGAGTATGTACAACACCCTGAATCAGTGTAAGCAACATCAACACATCAGTCTCATAGAATACAGTAAATAGGATAGTGATGACTCCTCATGGAGTATCTTTAACAGCTTGAATCAGTGTAAGCAACATCAACACATCAGTCACAGAGAATACATTAAAATAGTACAGTGATGGCTGCTCATTTAGTATGTATAACACGCTGAATCACTGTAAGCAACATCAGTATATCAGTCTCATAAAATACATTAAATAGTACAGTGATGGATGTTCATGAAGTTTTGTTTAACATCCCAAATCAATGTAAGCAACATCAACATATCAGTCTCAGAGAATACATTAAATAATGCAGTGGTGGGTGTTCATGGAGTATGTATAATACCCTGAATCAGTCTAAGCAAGATTAACACATCAATCACAGAGAATATATTAAATAGTACAGTGATGGGTGTTCATGGAGTATGTATAACACTGTGAATCAGTATAAGCAACATCAACCCAACAGTCTCAGAAAATACATTAAACAGAACATTGGTGGGTTTTCATGGAGTATGCATAACACCCTGAATCAGTGTAAGCCACATCAATAAATCAGATAATACATTTAAAATAGAACAGTTATGGCCGCTAATGGTGTATGTAAAACACCATAAATCAATGTAAACAACATCAACACATCAGTCTCGTAGAATACATTAAAATATACATTGATGGCTATTCATGGAGTATGTATAACACTCTGAATCAGTGTAAGCAACATCAACACATCTGTCTCATAGAATACATTAAACTAGAACAGTGATGGCTGCTCATGGAGTATGTATAACACCCTGAGTCAGTGTAAGCAACATCAACACATCAATCTCATAGAATACATTAAAATAGTACACTGATGGGTGCTCATGGAGAGTGTATAACACCCTGAATCAGTGTAAACAACATCAACACATCAGTCTCATAGAATACATTAAAATAGTACATTGATGGCTATTCATGGAGTATGTATAACACTCTGAATCAGTGCAAGCAATATCACCACATCTGTCTCATAGAATACATTAAAATAGAATAGTGATGGCTGCTCATGGAGTATGTATAACACCCTGAGTCAGTGTAAGCAATATCAACACCTGTCTCATAGAATACATTAAAATAGCACAGGAAAGGCTGTTCATGCAGTATGTATAATACTGTGAATCACTGTAAGCAACATCAATACATCAGTCTCAGAGAATACATTAAAATAGTACAGTTATGGCTGCTCATGGAGTACGTATAACACTCTGAATTAGTGTAAGCAACATCAACAAACCAGTCTCACAGAATACATTAAATAGCATAGTGATGGCTGCTCATGGAGTAAGTATAAAACCCTGAATCAGTGTAAGCATCATCAACACATCAGTCTACGGGAATAAAATAAAATTGTAAAGTGATGGCTGCTCATGGAGTATGTGTAACACTGTTAATCAATGTAAGCAACATCAACACATCAGTCTCACAGAATACATTAAAAAAGTCCAGTGATGGCTGTTCATGGAGTATGTATAACACTGAATCTGTGTAAGCCACATCAACACATCAGTCTCACAGAATACATTAAATAGTACAGTGATGGGTTCTCATGGAGTATATATAACACCCTGAACCAGTGTAAGTAACATCAACACATCAGTCTTATAGAATACATTAAATAGTATAGTGGTGGGTGTTCATGGAGTATGTATAACACCCTGAATCAGTCTAAGCAACTTTAACACATCAGTCTCAGAGAATATTTAAAATAGTATGGTGATTGGTGTACATGGATTATGTATAACACTCTGAATCAGTGTAAGTAACATCAACACATTAGTCTCATAGAATACATTAAAATAGTACAGTGATGGCTGTTCATGGAGTATGTATAACACCTTGAATCAGTGTAAGCAACATCAACACATCAGTCTAATAGGATACATTAAAATAGTACAGTCGTGGGTGCTCATGGAGTATGTATAACACCCTGAATCAGTGTAAGGAACATCAACACATCAGTTTCATAGAATACATTAAAATAGTACAGTGATTGGTGTTCATGGAGTATGTATAACACTCTGAATCAGTGTAAGAAACATCAACACATCAGTCTCATAGAATACATTAAATAGTAAAGTGATGGGTGCTCATGGAGTATGTATAACACCTTGAATCAGTGTAAGAAACATCAACACATCAGTCTAATAGGATACATTAAAATAGTACAGTCGTGGGTGCTCATGGAGTATGTATAACACACTGAATCAGTGTAAGGAACATCAACACATCAGTTTCATAGACTACATTAAAATAGTACAGTGATTGGTGTTCATGGAGTATGTATAACACTCTGAATCAGTGTAAGAAACATCAACACATCAGTCTCATAGAATACATTAAAATAGTACAGTGATGGCTGCTCATGGAGTATGTATAACACACTGAATCAGTGTAAGCAACATCAACACATCAGTCTCATAGAATACATTAAAATAGTACAGTGATGGGTGCTCATGGAGTATGTATAACACTCTGAATCAGTGTAAGCAACATCAAAACATCAAACTCATGGAATACATTAAATAGTACAGTCATGGGTGCTCATGGAGTATGTATAACATACTGAATCAGTGTAAGTAACATCAACACATCAGTCTCATAGAATACATTAAAATAGTACAGTGATGGCTGCTCATGGAGTATGTATAACACCCTGAATCAGTGTAAGAAACATCAACTCATTAGTCTCAGAGAATACATTAAATAGTAAAGTGATGGGTGCTCATGGAGTATGTATAACACCTTGAATCAGTGTAAGCAACATCAACACATCAGTCTAATAGGATACATTAAAATAGTACAGTCGTGGGTGCTCATGGAGTATGTATAACACACTGAATCAGTGTAAGGAACATCAACACATCAGTTTCATAGAATACATTAAAATAGTACAGTGATTGGTGTTCATGCAGTATGTATAACACTGAATCAGTGTAAGAAACATCAACACATCAGTCTCATAGAATACATTAAAATAGTACAGTGATGGATGCTCATGGAGTATGTATAACACACTGAATCAGTGTAAGCAACATCAACACATCAGTCTCATAGAATACATTAAAATAGTACAGTGATGGGTGCTCATGGAGTATGTATAACACCTTGAATCAGTGTAAGCAACATCAACACATCAGTCTAATAGGATACATTAAAACAGTACAGTCGTGGGTGCTCATGGAGTATGTATAACACACTGAATCAGTGTAAGGAACATCAACACATCAGTTTCATAGAATACATTAAAATAGTACAGTGATTGGTGTTCATGGAGTATGTATAACACTCTGAATCAGTGTAAGAAACATCAACACATCAGTCTCATAGAATACATTAAAATAGTACAGTGATGGCTGCTCATGGAGTATGTATAACACACTGAATCAGTGTAAGCAACATCAACACATCAGTCTCATAGAATACATTAAAATAGTACAGTGATGGGTGCTCATGGAGTATGTATAACACTCTGAATCAGTGTAAGCAACATCAAAACATCAAACTCATGGAATACATTAAATAGTACAGTCATGGGTGCTCATGGAGTATGTATAACATACTGAATCAGTGTAAGTAACATCAACACATCAGTCTCATAGAATACATTAAAATAGTACAGTGATGGCTGCTCATGGAGTATGTATAACACCCTGAATCAGTGTAAGAAACATCAACTCATTAGTCTCAGAGAATACATTAAATAGTAAAGTGATGGGTGCTCATGGAGTATGTATAACACCTTGAATCAGTGTAAGCAACATCAACACATCAGTCTAATAGGATACATTAAAATAGTACAGTCGTGGGTGCTCATGGAGTATGTATAACACACTGAATCAGTGTAAGGAACATCAACACATCAGTTTCATAGAATACATTAAAATAGTACAGTGATTGGTGTTCATGCAGTATGTATAACACTGAATCAGTGTAAGAAACATCAACACATCAGTCTCATAGAATACATTAAAATAGTACAGTGATGGCTGCTCATGGAGTATGTATAACACACTGAATCAGTGTAAGCAACATCAACACATCAGACGCATAGAATACATTAAAATAGTACAGTGATCGGTGCTCATGGAGGATGTATAACACTTTGAATCAGTGTAAGCAACATCAACACATCAGTCTCATAGAATACATTAAATAGTATAGTGATGGCTGCTCATGGGGTATGTATAACACCCTGAATCAGTGTAAGCAATATCAACACATCAGACTCATAGAATACATTAAATAGTATAGTGATGACTGCTCATGGAGTATGTATAACACCCTGAATCAGTGTAAGCAACAACAAGACATCAGTCTCAGAGAATACATGAAAAAGTAAAGTGATGGGTGTTCATGGAGTATGTATAAAACCCTAAAACAATCTAAGCAACATTGGCACATCAGTCTCAGAGAATATATTAAAATAGTACAGTGATGGCTGATTATGGAGTATGTGTAACACCATTAATCAGTGTAAGAAACATCAACTCATTAGTCTCAGAGAATACATTAAATAGTAAAGTGATGGGTGCTCATGGAGTATGTATAACACCTTGAATCAGTGTAGGCAACATCAACACATCAGACGCATAGAATACATTAAATAGTATAGTGACGGCTGTTCATGGAGTATGTACAACACCCTGAATCAGTGTAAGCCACATCAACACATCAATCTCAGAGAATAAATTAAAAGAGTACACTTAAGGCTGCTCATGGAGTATGTACAACATTCTGAATCAGTGTAAGCAACATCAACACATCAGTCTCATAGAATACATTAAATAGAATAGTAATGGCTGCTCATGGAGTATATATAACACCCTGAATCAGTGTCAGCAACATCAACACATCAGTCTCATAGAATGCATTAAAATAAAACAGTGATGGCTGCTCATGGAGTATGTATAACACTCTGAATCCTGGTAAGCAACATCAACACATCAGTCAAAGAGAATACATTAACTAGCACAGTGATGGGTGGTAATGCAGTCTGTATAATGCCTTGAATCAGTGTAAGCAACATCTACACATCAGTGTCAGATAATACCTTGAATAGTACAGTGGTGGGTGTTCATGGAGTATGTATAAGACCCTGAATCAGTGTAAGTAATATCAACACATCAGACTCAGAGAATACATTAAATTGTACAGTGATGGGTGTGCATGGAGTATGTATAACACTCTGAATCAGTGTTAGCAACATCAATACATCAGTCTCAGAGAATACATAAAATTGTACAGTGATGGGAATTCATTGAGTATGTATACCAGCATGAATCAGTGTAAGCAACATCAACATATCAGACTCATAGAATGCATTAAATAGTACAGTAATGGCTTCTTATGGAGTATGTATAACACACAGAATCAGTGTGCACAACATCAGGACATCGGTCTCATGGAATACATTAAAATAGTACAGAGACGGCTGTTCATGGAGTATGTATAACACTCTGAGTCAGTGTAAGAAACATCATCACATCAGTCTCATAGAATACATTAAATAGTACAGTGATGGGTGCTCATGGAGTATGTATAACACTCTGAATCAGTGTAAGCAACAGCAACTAATCAGTCTCAGAGAAGACATTAAAATAGTACAGTGATGGGTGCTTATGGAGTATGTATAACACTCTGAATCAGTGTGCACAACATCAGCTCATCCTTTTCATAGAATACATTAAAATAGTACACTGACGGGTGCTCATGGAGTATGTATAACACTCTGAGTCAGGGTAAGCAACATAAAAAAAAATCAGTCTCATAGAATACATTAAATAGTACAGTGATGGCTGCTCATGGAGTATTTATAACACCCTGAATCAGTGTAAGCAACATCAACACATCAGTCTCATGGAATACAATAAATTGTACAATGAAAGCTGTTCATGGAGTATGTATAACACCCTGAATCACTGTAAGCCACAACAACACATCAGTCTCAGTGAATACATTAAAATACAACAGCTGTGGCTGCTCATGGAGTATGTATAGCACTCTGAATCAGTGTAAGCCACATCAGCACATCAGTCTCAGAGAATACATTAATTAGTATACTGATGGCTGCTCATGGAGTATGTATAACACCCTGATTCAGTGTAAGCAACATCAACACATTAGTCTCAGGGAATAATATAAAATAGTAAAGTGATGGCTGCTCAAGGAGTATGTATAACACTCTGAATCATTGTAAGCAACATCAACACATCAGTCTCAGAGAATACATTAAATAATATAGTGATGGCTGCTCAGGGAGTATCTTTAACACCCTGAATCAGTGTAAGCAACATCAGCACATAAGTCTCAGAGAATACATTAAATAATATAGTGATGGCTGCTCGTGGAGTATGTATAACACCCTGATTCAGTGTAAGCAACATCAACACATTAGTCTCAGGGAATAATATAAAATAGTAAAGTGATGGCTGCTCAAGGAGTATGTATAACACTCTGAATCAGTGTATGCAACATCAACACATCAGTCTCAGAGAATACATTATATAGTACAGGGATGGGTGTTCAAGGAATCTGTATAACACCCTCAATCAGTGTAAGCAACATCAACACATCAGTCTCAGAGAATACATTAAATAGTACAGAGTTGGGTGTTCATGGTGTATGTATAACACCCTGAATCAGTCTAAGGAACATTAACACATCAGTCTCAGAGAATATATAAAATAGTACAGTGATGGATGTTCACGGAGTATGTATAACACTCTGAATCAGTGTAAGCAACATCATCACATCAGTCTCATAGAATATATTAAAATAGTACAGTGATGGCTGCTCATGGAGTATCTTTAACACCCCAAATCAGTGTAAGCAACATGATCACATCAGTCTCATAGAATGCATTAAATAGTATAGTGATGGGTATTCATTGAGTATGTATAACACTCCGAATCAGTGTAAGTAACATAAACGCATAAGTCTCACAGAATACATTAAATTGTACAGTGATGGGTGTGCATGGAGTATGTATAACACTCTGAATAAGTTTAAGCAACATCATCACATCAGTCTCAGAGAATATATTAAATAACACAGTGATGGGTGCTCCATGACTATGTATAATACCATGAATCAGTGTAAGCAACATCACCACATCATTCAAATAAAATACATTAAAATAGTACAGTGATGGCAACTCATAGAGTATGTATAACTCCCTGAATCAGTGTAAGCAACATCAACACATCAATTTCAGATAATACATTAAAATAGTACAGTGATGGCTGCTCATGGAGTATGTATAACACTCTGAATAAGTTTAAGCAACATCATCACATCAGTCTCATAGAATACATTAAATAGTACAGTGATGGGTGTTCATGGAGTATGTATAACACCATGAATCTGTGTAAGCAACATCAACACTTTAGTCTCATAGAATTTATTAAAATAGTACAGTGATGGCTGTTCATGGAGTATGTAAAACACTCAGAATTGGTGTAAGCAACATCATCACATCAGTCTCACAGAATACATTAAAATAGTACAGTGATGGGTGCTCATGGAATATGTATAACACTCTGAATCAGTGTAAGGAAGATCAACACATCAGTCTCATAGATACATTAAAATAGTACAGTGATGGCTGTTCATGGAGTATGTATAACACCCTGAATCAGTGTAAGCAACATCATCACATCAGTCTCATAGAATACATTAAATAGTACAGTGATGGGTGCTCATGGAATATGTATAACAGTCTGAATCAGTGTAAGAAAGATTAACACATCAGTCTCATAGATACATTAAAATAGTAAAGTGATGGCTGTTCATGGAGTGTGTAAAACACTGTGAATCAGTGTAAGCAACATCAACACATCAGTCTCATAGAATACATTAAATAGTACAGTGATGGGTCCTCATGGAGTATGTAAAACACCCTGAATCAGTGTAAGCAACATCAACACATCAGTCTGATAGAATACATTAAATAGTACAGTGATGGCTGCTCATGGAGTATGTATAACACCTTGAATCAGTGTATGCAACAACAACATATTAGTCTCATAGAATGCATTAAATAGTACAGTGATGGTTGTACAAGGAGTATGTATAACACCTTGAATTAGTGTACGCAACATAAACATATTAGTCTCATAGAATACATTTAAATAATGCCCCAAAACACACAAAAATGCAAATGTCTCATTACGCACAATTAACTGGGATTGTATAAATGCTCAAGTCACTGGAAGTCTAGTTCTGTTAAACTTTTGTATATATTTTGGAGATGTCAAAATATTCATCTCTGTATACCCCTGGAACATGTTCAGCTTCTCTTTCTCTTACCTATGGTATCCTCCAAATCTGTCAAAGTGATTCCACTTCACAAATTTTGCTCTTCTAAAAATGTATCTAATGTCTGTTCCATTTCTTCGCCTTCTATCTAAGGTAATGAAAGTAGTTACCTTATCATGGCTGGTACACACTGGTCTGTGATAGAAGCACGGTTCTCATAAAGGTTGGGTCATCATGCCAGCACTACTTTCACACGGTACCTTTCTACGCATCATCACTTGAGTTCTGTTGCTCTACAAGACTAACACCCATAACTCTGTCTACCAGCACTTTAACTTACTCATCTTGGCAGATCTAGAATACACCTTAACACAGGTCAGTGGATTACCTGTTACTTCCCAAATAAGTCAAATAAAGTATAAATGAGCTGGACACTTTTCCATTACTCACTGAGCATATTAAAAGAGTCTATAATTGGATTGGTTCTATTCACCCTTTGTACTAATGTATTGACCAATGACAATTTCATTCTGCAGGCATACTTTTACAGAGATAATGAGGCATTACTTAGCAATGATGACTGATATACTCTACAAAGATACCTCCTAAGTAATGGCTTGGCCTTAACATATGAAAGGATCATGAGTAAGCAGTCAAAAAATTAGCTTTTCAAAGACCAAGGTAATGTCACCTGGTTATTTGCAAAACTATAACTCTTATATGGGGGGTTTATTAGCCAGCAGGGCATGAGTAGAATCCACACGTATCCCTGACATATGAATATATTCTCATCAGGCCCTTGTTAAAATACTTGAGCCTTCACATTTTGGAGATAGTGTTACAGTACATTCAGGATCTCTTCATTCAAATCTGTACAACAGAAGAGCACTGTGCAAGGCAAGAGACAAAGGTGGAGAAGACACAAGAAGCAGAAGCAAGGCTGCAGGTCCAGCCTACATGCTAAGTTAAGGAAACAACCTCACAAACAACCTCTTCCCAGCATATTTCTTGCAAACCACAGATCTATTGAAACAAAATGGATAAACTTCAGATTTTTGAGAATAAACTTGCAAGACACTGTTGAATTTTATTATTTACAGAGGAGCTATTCAACAAGCTATAAAGCAACTGTGTAGACTCAGTGCTAGTTTTCCCCGTGAATTCCTAAACTTAGTGGAATGCAGCCACAGAAACTTCTGTACACAGAAAGTATGTCGTGACCTGCTGCTGCTTTAATTATGTGTATTTGCAACAGGCTGAGGTCTATGCTGCTGCTGCTGCTAATAGATAATGTCCAAATAGGAGGAGTTTTTTAAAAAAACTATGTAATAGAGATGAATTGCAGATTTTTTCATACCGTTACTTGGTAATGAAAGCAAGCAAAATGTGGTTGATTTTTACAGCAATAACTTCAAGATGTGACAGCATTGACCTATGTGAATACATGTGCCCTCTACCAAGTAATAGGCCTCAGGCTTCAAAGATTCACACAGTCATACCTCTCAAAAGTAATGGTTGTCACAGACTGTCCACAGTTTGGACTCATACATTTGTACTGGCAAATCATTAATGAAAGACATTACAAATTAATGACACACATTCCAGTTTCAGACTTCATATCCCTTAGAAAAAGTTTAAAAATAGTGATGTAAAAACTGTTATTTTATCAACTGTTCAACTGTCTACATTTGAAAGACTAACATATTTAAAAAGTCTCTCTATTGTTCAGCCTTTTGTCCCACTTTTATTTATGGCTTGGGCCAGCTTTGTTGCTGTAAGAGTTTGGGACGCATGTACACATTACAAAAACTAGGAAGATGCCAGTAAAATTAGCAAAACAGCATCACAAACACAGGTATACTAAGCACTAAGTCAGCTATGCGCCCTGAACATCAGACAAAAGATGTATGTACCCCTGTATCGAAAAGATAGAAAACAAGGATATGGTACAGTTATCATCATTTGCACAGGATGTTGTGGGGGCAGGAGGCCTAGGCTGACACAAAAGGTAGTTATGTGTGAGTAAGAAAGAGAAACAGGAAGACATTTGGATAAAGTATCAAATGTCAACTGAGACAGAATGAGCTTTAAGCCACATGACTGTAGCATTTAACTATGTGTGTGAGTCTGTATGAGCACTTTGGGTGAAATTTTTATGTGAGTGTCTGCAAGAACAGAGCCAAGCACTGTGCTACCTCTATGTCCAAGTATGTTGAACAGGTATGGGCTGTGCATGGAAGGGGTGAGAGTTCATTGTCATTATCTCAGATGCTGAGGACTGGCTGTGCCATGAGTTGCACTGGCAAGTCCACTCCACCAGTCAGATGCACTGCTGCTACCCGAATGTGACTAATGTCTGCTGGACGAGGTCTCCTCATGAGTACTCCCAGGACCATGACCCCATGACCTGCCACATCTGGCTGTGGACACCTCAACCACTGATGAAGCAGTGAAAGCAGTGCCACTGCGGGTGAGTTTGGGCACGGCCACATCGGCTAATATCAGATGGCATTGCTGACCTACTCCCACATGGATGTCATCCCCCTTCCAGCAGACATTCCATCACATACACCACCCATTCCAAAGTGTCATTCATCCAATCCACTCAATCAGAAACATGGTGGAGGCAGTCATTCATGACATCTGCAACCCTAAACATTTCTTTGGAGGCTCTACTAAAACATATCAGCATCTCCATGACAGCCCTAAACATATGTCGAGTGGCACATAAAGACACATCTGGAACAGGTGGAGAATGGATAGCAGGCCTTCTCCTAGCAACCTGAACAACCCTCCTATGCAGCACCTCCCCCACACTTTGGCTATGGCCTGAGTAAACAGGCACTGAAGCCACAGTAACCACATTACCCTGATCTACTGTCTCACCCACCATCTGTCCAATATCTGAGGGCTGACTGGAATGGGTTTGTGTAGGCCTACTGGCTGTGTCTGATGGAATTACAGGGATGGCAAAATATCAACCTCAATGTCAGATTCAACCTATGCACCCCCGACTGTGCCTGTGTTTGGACACCATCATCATCAGAGTCTGTTGATACTCTGATATCAGGTGGTAAGAGTCTTACACTTCCACTGTGAAGATCACCTGTGAAAATAAGCAATAAACACAGGAAAGAAATTAATACCTACACTATTAAAGTTGAATATATGCTAACAATCTAACACCGGTGCCATTATCACAGACTGTACACCAATTCACACACATTCCCAACACCCACCACACACACATGGATAAATGAATATTTCAGTGAAATGCTCATCAGTACTGAAATAAAAATGTTTGGTTTACTATGTGCAGATGACTCCACACTTGCTAGGGAGGATGGTCTCTGTAGAAGTTCAGACTCAAAAATTATATCTACAAACTTTGCAATAACCAGAAGATATAGATGTTAATAAAAAAGGGGAGGGATAGCCCTTATGTATCCCTCTACACTCAACATCACACCCTACACTAGTAATATACCTATATTTTCTAATGCTGAGATAGTAATCTCTTTTTTGAATTTCAACACATCAAAAAGAATTCGAATAATAGTATATATCCCACCAGGTCACACTATACCAATGTTGGAAAATATTTTGTCCTGGACATCCCAAACAATAAACCTCAAAACAATAATCTAAGGAGACATAAATATTGATTGGCAAAGCATAGCTTCCAACTCCACCACAAATAGTATAAATCTGTATGATTTTTCTCAGCTTATCAATACTCCAACAAGATACAGCAAAGATCTTACCTGCCACTCCACCCTTGACTGGATCTTAGCTTACTCCTCTTTCGGTACACTGTCTAGCTCCCTGAGCGATCATCTGCCAGCTTATTCCATTAGAACAAACTCCCAACAACTAAGACTATACATTGTAAAACCAGTTAGGAACTACTCAACTAATTTTTGTCAGCATAAATTCAACTATCTGCTACATGAAATAGACTGGACACCCCTTAAACAAACACCCCTTAATGCTGCTGTACTATACTTTAATAACACCTTCCTTCACATGCTTAATACCCCAGCACCCATTTGTATGAAAAGAATCAAAAAGAACTCGGCACCATGGCTCTCCGAAGAATGTAAACATCTGATGAAGCACCATGGCTCTCTGAGGAATGTAAACATCTGATGAAGCAAAGGGATCTAGTCTGGATAACCTGGAAGCTAAACAAAAATGAACAAAATCATGTCAATTTTAAAACACTATGTGACAAAGTGACAAAACTAATCAACAGAGATAATAAGTCATACTATTCCAAGCTTCAACTCCAGCATAAAACCAACCCCAATAAATTTTGGCACTCCACATCTTCTTGACGTAACCCTGGAACAAACAGAGTGTACACCTTTTCAGCTGATACCACTCCATCACAAATATCCAACACCTTTAACAAGGACTTCATAAAATCAATATCAGACCTACTAACAAGCACCCCTTATGCTGGATCCCCCCTTCAACTTTGTCAAACATCAACCCTAGACCATCAACTACTTCTGACCCTGTCATTAATAACCCTCTTACTCAACAATGTGTCTCACAAACCCCATTCTCATTTCAGCCCATACCCACTGACACCATTAAGAAACTACTACAAAAACTAAAACCTTGCTCCACTTCAGCTGATAATCTTAGACCTCACTACCTCAAACTGGCTGCCAACTCAATCATCTACCCAAGCAGTATCCTTATAAATAGGTCTTTATCTGAATCAGAAGTACCTACCATATGGAAACAATCTCACATCACCCCAATCCACAAAGGAGGCAACTATTTGAACCATCCAATTTCCATCCTATATCCATCTTATTTATTTATTTATTTAAATTTGTTGACCGGGAGTGTCCGACTGGACGTGGGTCCATTTTCAGCGGAGGCCCGGGGAGAAAAGCTCCACAGTAAAATAAACAGACAGTAGTTACATTGGATTACATAGTGATTAACAATTTAACATAGAAATTACTTACTTATCTTGTCTCGTCTCCCATATCCAAAATTCTCGAGAGAGGTATACATCAGCAGGTAATGTAATATCTATTGCAAAACAATGTTCTAACCAAAATCCAACATGGCGTCCGACCCAGCCACAGCACAGCTACAGCCCTATTACCCTTTACTGACACAGTGAACAAGGCCAGAGATGCAGGATGCTATACCTTCTCAGTATTCCTTGATATCTCCAAGGCCTTCGACTCAGTGTCTCACCCCTTACTATTGAATGCACTGTCTAATGTAGGTTTCTCACATAACACAATAACATGGTTTTAGAGCTACTTCAAGGATCATATGCAATCAATGAAATGGTCCAATGAACTTTCACCCTTTCTCCACAACCCTACTGGAGTCCCTCAAGGCTCCATCCTCGGATCCCTACTCTTCAACATTTTCACAAACAACCTTCAGACTTCCTCTCATCCTGAAAGCCTCATTCATTATGCAGATGATTCCACCATAATCTGTACTGCTCAATCACTGCTAGAACTACTTTCAAAAATGCAACAGTCCTTTACTGCAGTCGAATCCTGGCTAAGAAATACCCAACTCTTTCTTAATCCAAAGAAGACTAAACTAGTACTCTTTTACCCCCTAAAAACACCTCGCCTGTCACTGATCATTTCAACATCCTTGCATCTGACAACACTATCATAGAAATATTTTTTTTTATTTTTTTTTTTTATTTAACATTTGTTGACCGGGAATGTCAAAATAGTGCAGGAAACCCAACTTCTAGGAGTTATCATTGATAATAAACTTTCATTAGACCCCCATGTACAGGAAAATATAAATTGGGACTGTTATATAGAAACAAATATTTCTTTATTGCAGCAACCAAACCTACACTTGCAAAAACATTTTTACTTCACTCCCTTATTTATGGTACCCTTATCCTAACTAACTTACAAACTTCTACCCTAAGCAAGATGGAACAGTGCTACAACAAAGTTGCAAAGTTTGACACAAACTCTAGATATCACACACACCACTGTAAACCACTACTAAAACTAAACTGGCTTGGACTCCATAACCAACTTGTCTTTATTCAGGTATCTGCCTTGCACAGCCTTATTTTCAAGCCTATTGCCTGCCCTGCACTAGTCAATCTTGTCACACCTTCCACACCAAATTGATCCCTACAATCAGAAGACAAAAATCCGGTAGTCTGTTCCATGTATCAGCTATTCTCTCAGAGAATCAAACAGGACACTTCTCATTCCTATAGATTTTCCACATAGGTTGATGATTCTCTAGTACCTTTTGATAACCCCAAACAGTTGTCTCTAAATGCCCTATATACCTGAGTAAGATCTCCTCTTAGATATCTGTAAGAGACACTGTACAAGTTCAGATATTTTATTCTTTTATAATAACTTAAATTGTCTTCCGCATAAGTTGATGATTCTCTAGTACCTTTTGATAACCCCAAACAGTTGTCTCCAAATGCCCTATATACCTGAGTAAGATCTCTTAGATATTTGTAAGAGACAATGTACAAGTTCAGATATTTTATTATTTTATAATAACTTAAATTGTCACGTCCATGGATGTCCTTGGTATCTGCTGTACTCTTTACAGTTTACTCATGCTTGTTTTCTTATAGGGTTTCCATATTGTTATTTCATACTCAAGTTTGGGTCTAATGTAACTAACAAACAATGGCTTCATCATTTTTGATTTCCTAGACTTTATAAATCTTTTTATACAACCTATAGTTCTATAGCTATCATTAACCAATTGGTTGATATGTTTAGAAAAACGCATAGATGAATCTACCCATATATCTAGGTTCTTAAATGAGTCTACAGTTTCAATCACTGTGTCCTGTATTGAATATTCACCTTTCAATTTATGTCTCCCAAATCTCATATGATTAGTTTTTGACATATTTATCAGCATATTATTCTTCTGTGCCAAAACGGTCAATTTAGTCAAGTTGTTTTGCAGACATGCCTTATCTGTAACATATTTATGTAAGCAGGTTCCCCAATTTCAAATCATCTGCATATAGATTGTAAAACATTTCAGATGAAAACTCTAGGTCTGAAAGATACAATCTAAACAACTAAGGGCATAGTACAGAGTCCTGTGGGATATCCTGTCTGTAACCAAAGATGTTACCTGTCCAGTTGCTGTATGATACCTGCCATGTCCTATTTGTAAGCCATGCAGCTATTCATCTTATCAAGAGTAAATTAATACCTAGTTGTACTAATTTATTGATCAGTATTTTGCATATGATCTTGTCAAATGTTGAAGTTAAATCTATATAAACTACATCACAGCACAATTTTTCATTCATGGCTGTTATTATATTGTTATAGAACATCATGTTACAGGTGGTAATAGATCTATTTTCAACATATGCATGCTGATATATGGTTTCAAGTCCCAACCTATCCAGTTCTGAGAGTAACTTATCCAATAGTACCTTCTCCATTATTTTTTCACATGAAAGTAGACTTAAGGGTCTATATGACTCTGGGTTTGTCCTACTCCCCTTTCCCTTAAAGGCAGGTTTAATAAGCACATGTTTCCAATCCTGAGGAATCTCCCCATATTTATATGACCTAGTGAATAATAAATATAATGGTACCATAAGTTCTTGCTGAAGTGTTCTCAGGTCATTCTTATTAATTCTGTGTCATCCCTGTGCTTTGTTTGGATCCAGTTTGTGCAGTTCTTTTTCAATATAATCTAATTTGATTCCATTATCTGGTGTTACCTGGAGTCACTTGGCCAACTTATCACCTATTTTGTAGAGTCAAACTGTTTTGCATAAGATTTTGTAAATATACCTATAATCTGTTGTGTCTGAGAATACATTTTAGAATGTGCACACAGTTTATCAGTTTGTGTGTGTTTTCCCCTTCTGCATCTTATGTATCTCTAAACAGGTTTCCTATTATGCTCAATATCTTTATATACATTTTTCCAATTTTTTCTTGATCGTGTCTCATACAATGCTTAATCTGTTTGTCCATCTTGTTTATTTCAGTTTCATAGTTGTAGTTCGATCTCTCTTCCATTTCTTATATTTTTTTGTCTCTTACCTTAATCAGATATCTTGCCTTATGGAAATATATATGCCTAATGTTGTGTGCCTAGATCCTGATGTTAAATTTTGTTTTGATTTTTTTGCACGCAAACAATTTTTCTTTCAAAACTTTTCACATTCCATCTCGAGTTTTTCCACTGCACACCTCATGCCAATTAGTTTTACAGAGTGACTGTTCTGCTCCCATATAATTTGTAATTAACCTTCTGTGCATTGGTTTAGATTTCAGTTTGACAGAATTATCTAGCAACAAGTTAACCTTTATAACCCCATGATCACTGAACATCAAAGGTGGTAAAACTTGACTTGAAGTAACAATAATTTCTTTAGGAACATAAACAATGTCTAGTATGTTTTGTCCATTGGTAGGTATTTTACAATCTGAAGTAATTGTTTCAAATTACTTTCATTTCAAAAACATGCGTTTGGAGTGTTTCTCCCCAGGCCTCCACTGAAAATTGCCCTTGTTCCAAGTCAGACTTTCCTGGTAAACAAATATTAAATAAATAAGTAAATAAATGTGTTCTTCTTGACTATGCACTGTGAATAATTACCTTGCTAACATTATTTAATCAATATTATTCCAGTCTGTTTCTGGTAAATGTAAATCCCCAGCTAATATTATTATTTCAACCCGTGTTTCATGCAGGAAATGTATGAATTCCTTTAGGTCATCCCTTGACGTTGGTGGTCTATACACCCCAACAATTGTTATATGTTCCAGGGTTGTCTTTACTGTGACAGTCACACAGTTTACAGTATTGGTGTTATCATTGAACATGAAATAATCACAGGTCTCATAATTATCTTTAATCCCTCTCATAACACCTCCATCTGATTTTTTTGTTAGAATGTCTGTTATAGTAAGAACATTTATACCCTGACAGAACTAGTTTCCAGTCATTGTCCTTTAGCCATGTTTCACAAACAATAACAACATAAATCTTATGGAAACATAGCAAATGTTCCAATTAAAAAAAAATATTATTAATGCTCCTGGCATTAACAACCATCAGAGATGCATCAAATTTTGTTATCTGTGAACTGTTATATTTTTGCCCTGGCAAAAATCCTGCCTAGTCTTTGTCAAATATTGTAAAATATCTGCTGCAAAAATTCTCTTCCCTGATCTTGACAAATGTATGCCATCCTGTCTGAACACATGTGCCCAAAACTAGGCTTGGATGCTCTACACATTTCCAGTTTTTAAAACAGAACATTTTTTTCCATGTAGGTATTTGCCCCAAAAATCTTTTCTTTCACAGTGACCAGACTATCCTTTCTATAGGTGATTTATGAAAAATACGTCCTAACACCAATACAAGCTATACTGTCTAAGGGGGCTGTCAGTTCCCTACTAACATCATTTGTACTGACATGAATAAAAACATATCCATACTTCCTTTCATTAAGGCATTCCAAGGCTTGTCTCACATCTTCTATTTTTGCTCCTGGCAAGCATAACACTATTCGATGTTCATTATCGTCTCTGCAAAGATAAGCATCAGTTCCTCTAATAATTGAATCTCCAATGACAAGAATATCTTTGGTGGCCAGCTCTGCAGAATCTTCAGCTTCAAATACAGTAATATCTGCTCTATCAGTTGTTACAAAGGATAGATCTTCATCACCATTAGTCTTATTAATCCCACTGTTTTCATTGTGTATTAAATTCTCGTCCAGCTGGTATTGTAAATCCACAACTTGAGCCATGTAGTCAACATCTGTCTTTCTCTTCTTTTTTCTTACAGTAGTGTTCTTCAATCCTTCCACATTCAATTTTAATTTCTTCCTTTTCACCTGCCCCTTGCCTATTTTTCCTACCTTCTCTTTTGGATAAATGATGCCTTTTCTGTAGACTGAAGGTTTTCTATTAGAAAACTACTATCATTCCCTGTGATCTGTGTGCTACACAACAAAGCAGTGTCCTTTTTACAACGTATTCTCTTTCCTTTACAGTCATTAATCAGTTTCTTTTTTCTTCCTCGTTATTTGTTGTGAACTTCTTCCTTTCTTTCCTTTTTGTTTCCTTCTAAATAAACTGGATCCTCAGATTGTTGAATACTTACATCCAGATTTCCAAAGTTGTCAGAGATATCGTCATGTTTCATAGGGGTTGAATGATCTTTGCCGAAAATGGATGCATCATTTCCTAAATGTGTTCTATTTGTTCCTTGCCTAACATTATTTATTTCACCAGTCCAGTAATTACTATATGAAACAACAGTTCTCCACGCTGTGCCAATTACACAAGTGCAATCATCATCGTCAAGTCTACATTTACTTCTAACAATGGTAAGCAAATCATCCAACTTTTGACACAAGGAACACAGATCGCCAGTTTTATCAGATGTTACCTTTAAATATGGTGGTGCTGTGGTAGCGTTGTCGCCTCACAGTAAGACTCTGTCTGGTTCGATTCTCAGCTAGAGCATCTTTTCTGCATGAAGACATGCGCAAATGGGCGTACCTTCGTTGAAGGTTGTGCATCAGGGCTGGTAACTTGGCACGTAAAAATCAACTACCAATCATTAGTGGACAGGAGTTCTGCTGTGGCAACCCCTAACTGGGAAAAGTGGAAAGACACAACAGCAACAACCTTTAAATATGTATCGCATTTATTACACTGTACAAGATAATTGAGCATTAGCAAATAGTTAATTGCATACACATTTAAGGAATCTATATTAAGCTTCAAATTAATAAAATATTTTAAAAGAAAAGAATAAACTAAATCAGTAACCACAAAATTCAAAGAGAACTTGAATCAACTTCTTTGACAAAAATTCAAATGAGCAATATACAACTAGGTACTAAACTAAGTACAGTAAAGTTGTTCTGACCATACATGTTGTGCAAGCCAGACAAAAGCTGTAATTCATTTAAGCTGCATAGTAGCTTCTGCTCAGTGATAGCATTGTTGCCTCACAGCAAGGGGTTCTCCTGTTCGATTCTCAACTGGAGTGCCTTATGTGTGGAGTCTGCATGTCCTCCCCATGGTCGAGTGGCCTCTGAAAGACATGTGTGAATGGGCATGCCTTTGCTGAAGGTTGGGCATCGGGCTGGCAACTCGGTACCATAAAAATCTACTGCCAATCATTAGCGGACCGGAGTTCCGCTGTGGCAACCCCTAACCGGGAAAAGACGAAAATACAAACAACAACAGTAGCTTCTGTTCACTATCACTCACAGTCACACTTCATTTATACAATAAAGATCAGTAAATCACAAACCAAGATAGGATTGTTTAGATATACTTAGGATTTTCTTCTGTGCAGTCTGTCAGAATTTATATATATATATATATATATATATATATATATATATATATATATATATATATATATATATATATATATGGGTCCACTACATATTACCGAAAGCTCACATTACCGAAGCCCATTTGACTGAGACCATAATACCGAAAGTTCATTTTACCGAAAGCCCATATGACCGAAAACCAGCACTGGCAGGTATATGCCCATTTCCCCACTGTAGCGCAACCCTGGAGTGAGAATATTAAGTTGGGGGGTGTGGGGGGCACAGCCCCCCACATAATTGCAGTTTATGTACTATTATATTAATGTGTATCCATTAAATATACATGAAAACTTATAACATCAGTACAAGGTTATTGCAAAATGTGGGGGGCTATGCCCCCCACACCCCCAACTTAATATTCTCACTCCAGGGTCACGCTACAGTGGGGAATGGGCATATACCTGCCAGTGCTGGTTTTCGGTCAAATGAGTTTTCGGTCATATGGGCTTTCGGTAAAATGAACTTTCGGTATTATGGTCTCAGTCATATGGGCTTCGGTCATATGAGCTTTCGGTAATATGTAGTGGACCCATATATATATATATATATATATATATATATATATATATATATATATATATATATATATTTTTTTTTCCTACTGATGTGAGCATATCCATTATATAACTGAAAAATGCAATCATATACCTTATCAGGGTCAGTAATTTTCTGAGGAGATAAATCCAAAGTAATAGCAATCTTCTTCTGTGTTATCCACATAGACAAGTTTCCTCACCTTCAAGTTCCCTGGCTACATGGTTACCTTTCCATAATATAGATTCAGAGCTGTGAACTTGGTGAAGATGCAAATGAGGTGTGAACTCATTAGATTTGCTGAATCCCAAATTCTTGCCTCAGGCTAGCTGATGTAAACATAGTGCAGGCATTCCTTCAGTGGTTGTTGCTAATGGATTGCAACTGTGAATGATAACTGGTAGTGAGAAAGAAAAACAACAGCAATTCAGACTCCTTTACTTAGTGGGTGTGTCAGCCAGGTTAGACTTACAAAGTGTAGAAGGAATTGTATCAAGTTTATTTTCTCAATGCCAAAGTAATAATTTTTGCTCATTTTCTTCTATTTTTTTCAACTTTTTCTTAGCTATAAGTTTAAAATAAGTCTTGAACGTAGGCACTTCCCCAGTAAATTAATGACATCATGAAATTATATTTCAATTGGTTGTTTCTGGGGGTGCTTTTTCAATCATTTTAGAAGTAAGTGAGAAAACTTTAAAAGGAAGTGAGAGAGTTTCACTCATGGTGCGGATGATGTCTGTGTAAATAGACAAAAGTACTTAACCGTGATTTTAGTTGGTCAAATAAACATGGATTCTGAGGACCTGTGATTGATTTGGCTTGCTGGTTGTTTTTGATTTTTATATTTTATTACTGCCAGTACAGTTACAAGAATTCTACTTTTGGTTTTGACTCTACGTTTTTGAATTTCCTATAGTGTTCTGGGTATGTCAGCTCCCAACTCACAGGAATTTTCCATAATGCCCACACCTGCTTCACACTGGAACCTGGCAATCTTACTCTGTTAATTCAGCAACTTACTCAGGCTCTTTCACAATTCAACTGGGGAACAAATGACCCTCATGTGGAAGGTAATTCACATCACAGTGAAGCATTTCCTGCCTATATGAGTTGTAAGACTTTTAACAATTCTAATGAGTCTACTGGCTTAAAAATCTCTGACTACAGTTCCGTTGGTAGTGTACATAAATGGCTGGGTAATTTTTATGACAACAACCAGAGAGAATACATTCAGGCTGCAGTGCTCTTCTTGGTAAATGGCTTTTTAAATACATATCTCTGCAAATTGACAATTATTTTCTTGATGGGAGTGTGAGCAGACTACATGTTCCTGAGGAACTTTGTATCTAGAAGCTTTCACAAGGTATGGAGACTAATTCACCATTCACCATTCCCCATTCCACCTGGAACTTCTAGAATTTTTTTTTTTATTGTACTGGACTTGAATTTACTAAGCTCCTTATTAAGGAAAATGAAAGATGGATGCTTAGACATAAACAAGAGATCACTAAATTGGCTGAAAATATTATAGTGGACTTAGACTTTTGCATTTTTTAGTCCATCAGCAACAAATTAATACAAGTTAAAAACCGAAAAGATAGGAAACTGGTAACAGGTGGCCAAGATGATTGGAATAGAACTTTGTACACCAGTTCCCCTAGAAATCCACCATAGAATATTCTTATGACAATGAGTACTGTGATCCATGCTACCAGTGAACATGAGGAAGAAGTCTTTTTAGAGGCAACTCCCCTGAGAAGGTCAGACACAGCAAACAAGCGGCCAACACATGGAATCTGAGGAACAATCCCCAGAACAGAGGGAAGAAGTAGAATAGCAACAGGAACAGACAAACAAATCAGAATTTGAGGTGGTGATACCTAATTCCCCCATACAGAATTTTATTTCAACATCTTCCGAAAATACTCTAAGCATTACTTCATGCTTCGATTTTAATATCTATAATTTTACAGATTTGTCCATTGGTCCTGAGCAAAATAATTTATTTTTGAAGGGATACAATTTTATTCTTTCATCATGACCTAATGTCGAGAATACCCTCCTTGAGCTTAAGATTTTTACCTGTAAACTTAATTTTCAAATATTATTTGGGGAAGCAAGTGACTCTGGCAACAACTTTTCAGGTAAATTCAGAAGAAAAAGTGTTGCTAATCCCCCATTACAACCAGTTTTGAACATTTTTGAGAAAACATACAAAAAAGAAATTAGTTAATTATTGGACAACAAGAAATATACAAATTTTTTATAATTTATCTCAACAAGATAGAGAAATTCTCAAAAACTTTACATAGAATAAGATCATCAGATGTATGAAAGTGGACAAAAGAGGGGTCCTGGTCATTATGGACTTAGTAGACTATTCTGGGCACATGACTAATCTCCTACAGGATTATGAGGTGTAGAGGGTTGTTTCGATAAACAAGATTAATATTGCCTATAGGGCAGTTAAGGTGGCTCTGGATGAGGTTTTTATTGTTTGATATGATTTCACAGGGTTTATAAGATTTTTTGAGAGTGGATTTTTCCATCATTCTGAAGATTTTTGGTATTCACAAAATCCAGTCTAACACCAGTCATTGGCGTTTATATCATGTTATCGAAAGATGAAAATAGCAAATGCTATTTCATTGGCCCCAAAACATCTAAACATGAAAATATTGAACATTCAGAACAGAGAATTTTATCCCATGGAAAAAATTTGCTACTCCGAAATACATACACACAACACAAGCACATCAAACAAACAACAACCACACACATACACTTAAATTCCAACATCTAACGCTACACTAAACTAAACATACACTACTATCTACCCACTTACCTTAACCCAAACCCTAACCCTAAGGTCCGTCACTATCGCACACTCACCTAACCCGCGGCCTAACCCTAACTCATTTAAACCGCACCTAACCCTAAAGTCTGTCACTATCTCACACACGCCTAACCTGCACCCTAACCCTAACAAACTTAACCTGCCCCTAACCCTAACGTAAAAGCAATCACACACTTACCTGAACCCAACCCGTAACTTTCCACCACAGCGCTAAGAATAGTGAAGCCACAGAAACGGCCAACCAAATTCTTTCCCGAGGAAAGAATTCACTGTTCTGGAGCTTCGCTATTCTTAGCATTCGCTGAATAGTGTTCATTATCAGAACATTCAAAGTTTTAATACTTCGATGTTCTGATATAGACCCATTCATCTTCCATTTCACCAGATAGTAACAGCCAGGTGATCAGTTATAGAACCCTTGACAAAATTCATAGATCAAAAGCTTAAACATTTGTTTGATTAATAACCACATATTATTCATGATTCCTGGGACTTGCTGAACAAATTAAAGAATATCAAAATGGGAACAGAGTATATTTTTGTGACCTGTGACTTGTAAAGCTTATTTACAGCTATAATCCACAAGGTGTTGTTATGACCCTCCACTGGACTAGTAATCAAGGATCTTCAACCCTCACCTTTGGCAACAGTGGGAAAACATTCACTGAGAGGATGACAGGTACACACACAGTATTCTCAGATGCAGCTCTCTGCACGAAGTGCAATCTCCCTTAAGAGCACACAGAGACCACAGTCGGTCCACAGCTGGTTTCTCCCTCTTCTCCAGATCGCCAGTAAGACTCCCCACTGACACAGCTATAGAGTTGAAATTTCAGCTAAGAGACCGAACCAAGACCTACAGCACCCTCTCTGTCCAACCAGTGCTTCGTGTTCCTGCCCAAGTAGTTGACACACACACTCTTTGAGGTTTGACTTAAACACACACATGCACACACACACACACACACACACACACACACACACACACACACACACACACACACACACACACACACACCTGGGAAAGGCTGGTGCAAGTTTACTAGCTATGCCCCCTTCTACCAGACTATAAGTCAGTTTTCACTGACACCAGTCACTCCTGCCAGCTACCTTAAGGCTTTTCCAAGGGTACCCAGTATATTGAGCGATATTAATATTAATATTAATACAAATGGTAGCTTGATCAAGAGCAAGGTTATTAGGAGTGGCCCAAACAGTGTCACCAAATAAATATGCAAGTACTCTCAAAACCTAAATAGCTCTGCAAAGATCAGCCACAATGAAAGGTTTAAATATATTAAATAATAAATAATAAAAGAACAAGACAATACTAAATATATATTCACAGTGACATCAGAGTTCAAACCCTAAGGAAATATTTAAAACAAAATTACAGGACAGTCTCAAATAAATAAAAATATCTAAACTAAGCTTCACTGTATTCTTGACAATATCTAAGAGAATTACTGTAACCTAAGGACTAATAGAGCAAGGTAGATGTGGTGAATGGATCTTCTAGTTGTTATCAGGTCCAAGACAGAATACAGAATGTTCCGTCTCACTAAGACTTCTTAAATTAGTATCTCAAATATTACTGCTGGGTTGGCTTGCAGAAAGACATCACTTCCTGCCATCTGACCTCTAGTTCCCAGGTGAAACTCCCACTGCTGAAAGCTGGCAGTATTTAGCATCTACCTGTGAAAATGCATAGACCTCACATATTTGGCAGATGCTGGACGTTATCAAACAATTGCATTCCTTCATGCTTTCAAGACTAGTAATTAGCTCACCTAAAAACAATGCAGAAAGCTTTTTACCACAGACTCTGTGTCTCTAGCTGCATTGAAAACTGAGATATACCATCTTTTATTGTGGAGCCTATAAAGTAATTTAAGTTCAGCTATTTTCATAAAGTTTGGACTGAAGCTAACCTCCTTTATTCCAGTTTCCACTGTTAAAATATATACATTTAGACAGTTACAATAGTGCATGTACATTTCTGTTCTCTTCCAGTAGGGCACACTGTGGATGCATTTCAAACACAAACATTTTATAAAATACCTTTTCAACACACATCTATACAAACCAGTTTGATATATGCATTACATACAGTTCTAATGCAGATGTTACACAAGCACCTTGTATAAATCATGTTGATATTTACAAATGACATATAACTATTTACAAAATTCCAAATAGCTGTGCTGGCAGTATCTCCCTTTGTCACAGGTGGGACTTGAATAGTTCAGAGAAATTGTGAGGAAACATAAACTTTTACCAGACACAGAAGCCACTTTAGTTGTTGAATAAATATAAATGGTGTTAAACAACAATTTTTTGACATTTGAGGGACAGTATTACAAAGAGTTAACTGGAGGGTCTATATTATAAGCTTGAAGGTTGAAAACATCGAACACCATATGGTCGATGTCTTCAACCATCGAACTGATAATAAGAACCCCCCCCAAAAAAGACAAAAGTACCCTAACTGATTTAAGTAGGGGGAAAGCCCCCCACCCCCGCTACTTAAATATACCAACTCTGAGACCGCACTACATTGCAGTAAATGGAAATCTCCCCTTATGGAGATTTCCGTTTACACATTCGATATTCTCAGCATTCGTTATTCTCATGTTGACGATATTGGATTTGATATTGTCGGCTTTCGAGAATATAATATAGACCCAACTGGAGTAACCATGGGAGCCACCATGGGGGCCACCTGTGCCCCCAAGTGCCGCCAAGTTAACTAATGTGGTGCTTTTGAGATGGGAGCTTGAAGTCTTGTTCAAATTTCCTATTTTTAAGATTTATATAGGTCATTTCAGGTTTCTGGTTGACTTGTTAATCATTTACAGAGGTACCACTGTACAGCTGGAAGAATCCATGCATCAACTACAAACTAGTATCACTTTTTTTAAATTTACTTACTGATTTAACCATGAAAGGATTAATTACCTTGATGTTATGATTATGAAGCATCCAGATAGAGCATTTGAGACACAAATATACAGAAAGCCCTCATACCGCAATGCATTTCTTTTTTTTTGACGTGTTGCCAACCATTCCACCAAAAGAAAGGAGTGGTGAAAAGCCAGTTCATTAGAACTTCCTGGCTTACTTCAGATGATGACATGTGTCTTGAACAGTTCAGAAGACTGAAATCAATGTTCCAGGATAGAGAATGCCCCTCATCATTGCTGGATATGACAGTTGATGAAGTGTGGGCTTGAAGAAGTAACAAATATGCACGAGTCATCAAGGATGGATTACAACAACTTATGAAGGCAGACAAGGACTAAGATGGTCCAGATTTTCATAAACACATGAACATGGTGTTATATTATACCCTGGATGCCAAAGATATTGAACTTATTGCAGAAGAACTGGTTTGTGGTGCAGTGTGATGAAGAAATCAAAATTCATTTTCTGGAACTCCCTACTTTCACTTACAAAAATAAACCGAATATGAAATGCCTCTAGAAAAAACAGGGGCAGACAGTAGGGGGCTATCAAACACAAGGAAATGTGGACATTTTCACCAATGCCCATACATAGACACCTGTTATCATGGCTCTGTTGAACAACATTGTTTGTATAATGACTGGCGGTACATATAACTGTGCAACACCAAGAGTGGTCTATCTGGCCACATGTACTTCATGTTCTGCTTTTTACATAGAAAAGACCAGAAATGCCTTGAATAAACAAATATACCAACAGACCTAGAGCATACAGCAACAAGATAATAAGAGTACACTGGCAAGGCATTCCACTATATCCCCAAGGTTCAATAATGTTGTTATTATAGTACTTGAACAGATTCTAGTGGCACCTTATACTGGGAATTGGCAAAACAAATGTTTACACTGAGAAATGCTTTGGCAATTTAGATTGGATGCAGCCAATTCACCCAAGCTCAAAAATAGCATTTCAGTCATTAGTGAACTGAGAAAAAGAGCCATTACATTGCGATTGCTGCTCTTGATTTTATGTGGGATCATAGTATTTTATCTTATTTTAGTTCAGTTTATTTTCTCAATGCCAAACTAATAATTTTTTGCTAATTTTCTGCTAGTTTTTTCCAGTCTTTTCTTAGCTAAAAGATTAAAATAAGTCTTGAAGGTGGGCACTTCACTAGTAAATCACTGATGTCATGAAGTTACATTTTGATTGGTTGTTTTTGGGGGGGGTGTTGTTTCAATTATTTTAGAAGGAAGTGAGAAAACTTTAAAAGAAAGTCAGAAAGTTTCATTCATGGTTCTGATGATGTCTGTGTTAATAGACAAATGCACTCAACTGTGATTTTAGTTGATCAAATAAATGTGGATTTTGAGAACCTGTAATCGGTTTGGCTTACTGGTTGTTTTTGGTTTCTAAATGTAATTGTACAAGTTGCCATGTTATCGCACTACTTTCAAATAATGCTGTGTTTGAACCTCTTATTTTTTGTATATGAGCTCATTTTGTCCATCAGATTCTTTTATTTCTATAATGCATAAACTGCCATTAGTGTAAATAACTTTGTGGCTTGGTTCCTCTCTCACTTTTTACCTTGTAAACAAGAAAACACAAGACAACCTGTATACACTATCAAAAACAATAAACATCATGAAGTATCTGCACAACAAAATCAGATATGCTTCAGGAAGAGGGTGATGGGTGTGTTTTGCTGAATTCATCCACTCCTCAATAACATTCACCTCCTGCATTAAAATCCGCTGGCTTCAAAACTTCTCACCAGAGACCACAAAATGGAAAGAGCAAAGTCCCAATCTCTGCTGTACTGTGACCTCCCACTAAGTAATGCTGTTTTTTTGCGATCGTATCACTGTTTGATTGCATGTGCCAGCATTACAAGCATTCAATATTTTGAATGTTTGACCAATGGGTCTATATTTTCTTCATAGTACCTTTACCTCCTCATGCCTTTCATTCATTTTAAACCAAGATAAAATCTTTATCTTCTTTACTTAAAACTTTCTAGATCAGGGAGTATCCATCAGAAATGTGTCCTACTCCATCTTACACCATTTCCACTAGAAAACTCAGAATTGTGCCTAACATTAGCAGTATAAGTAATAAGTGGAATCAATTTAAAGCTTGACTTCTTACAGAGTAATTTGATATAATTACCACAAGCAAATCCTGGTTTCAAATAAATATTTTGCCCATCAGCATTTATAGTTTATTCCTGCATCCAAAATATTGTTTGTAATCTGCAGCTGTTTTTCTGTATCCATGTATTAAATATTTTTCTACTCAAAATATTTGTTGAAATCTGCATTTTACTGTTTTGTTTCTATCAGCACTGCGAACAGTTAATTTTCCAAGAATGATGTCTCTGGATATTTGCTGTATGTACTTGCTGCCCTTATGGGCCTGGGTCATTGATGAAAAGGGTCTGGTTACTGGCCCATGTACCTGGTTATCAAATGACTATAAATAAACAAATGAATAAATAAATCACTAGTTGATAAACATTATCTTATGCTCCAATATATCCAGCACCAGAACAGGAGATGGAATGATTCTACTTAGTACTAAGCAGAAATTTAGCTCTGTGAGCAGCATCATAAGACTGAACTCCCAACTAAGTGACGTCCCCAACTGGACACTGGCCATCATACTACTAGTAAATCACACATGGACTTGCATAGGATCAGACTTCATCTCTCCCCATCTATTGTCACCTTAGGCAAATCATTCAACAGATTTCCCATCCTCCATTACATGAAACACCTTCATTATTGGTGACTTTAACATTAATGCTACAAGACACAACAAACATCTCCTTGATAAATTATTCAAATCCTTAGGCCTCACTCAACTTTTAATAAGAATACCAAGCCTAACAAATTAGAGTCCACAGACAGCATCCTTGATCTAGTTCCTACCACAATACTCCACAAATGTATGGACTTTCTGTTCAACATCCTCAGTGATCACTGCCCTTTTCTTTCCAAGTGATCCTTCAATACCAGCTTTGTCACCCTCCTACCAAAATGTATATGGCCATGCCATCCTAGCAAGTACTGAGTCTACATTACTCTTTCATCCTGACATAACTGACTTGAGTCCCAGTTACTATTCATCCTCTCTGAATTCTGCCTTTTTCTTCTATGAAATCACACTTACTGATCTATAAGACCTTCTTCTTATTATTATCAGAAAAAGCAAGATCAGAGATGCCCCTGGTTAACAACTCAAGCATAAATTTCCTTCTTCAAGCTGGGCACAAAGCCTGCTAGGTTAGAAGCATCATTCCCTAGTGAGTCTCTTCATAATCACTATGTTAACTGAAACAGACATAAATGGCATTCTCCCCTTACACCTTCTGAATAAAACATAAGCAAACTGACAGGTGATATTACTGACTCTCTAAACATATCCTTACATGCATCTGTGTCAACTTTAATGATTCTTAAGACTTTTTCTCTCCATACTTGCCTCCTATCAACCATAACCACATAAATGTTCCAAATACTCAAAACTTTGCCACTAACAATAACAATCCAACCAACCAACCTCTAATAATATTAGTGACCACTTTCCATCCTTCCACATAAGAATGATATCAGTCAAGGCTGTCCTCTATGTCTTTGTTTAACACCTTTATTAAATTTTAACTGTTTTAATGAGTGGAGTGAAGTGTACATATACATTAATCTGCAAGAACAGCAAACAAAACATTTAAACATCTTGATAAAATAAACAAAAAACTCATCTAAATATAACAAGCTACATCCACCCTTCCTGAAGCTGATGGTGATGTCTATGCCAAACCCCTTATTTACAGTTTTAGTCACTCCCATATACTTATTATTCCTTTGCTCAAAATATAAAACCAACAAAACTCCTCAGAATTACAGACATATTCTTAACCTTTGCACATTACCTAACTTTTTCGATAAACTTGTTTGAGAGCAACTAATTGGTCATATTAAAAACACGCCTCCTTATTTATCACCAGCATGGTTTCATGATTAACTGAAACCAAAAAGATGAAAGGCTAATAATGGCTGCCCAAGATAGTGGTTTATAAAGTCTGTAGAACAAGTGGGAGAAACAGACAAATGTTATATTCTGTAAAACAGAACTGAGAACAGTTGCACATCATATTGCTGAGAGTGATACACTCATGGCTGAGTGTCTATACACTGAGAGACACAATTATGTGTCAAGACTGTTATACTGGGGATTGTGCAAACACTAAAATATAGAAGCAGCTGAGTGGCATTGAACTGTATAACATTGCAGAGAATGATGAAGTGTATATCACATGGGATTACCAGTTAAGAAAACCAGACACAGTAGTTCAAGAAAAAAGACAAAGGTTGCTTTGCTCATTGAAATTGCTCCACAGAGCACCAATACAGAGAGAAACAAAGTAATAAAATATTAGGATATGCAAGCAGAAATGACAGAAGTGTGGAAGAAAAATACTGAGATAGTTGCAATAGTTAATATATAATGTAACCCATACCGTTTTGCTACACTAGCCAGGCACTTCACATAATGTAACCCATACCGTTTTGCTACACTAGCCAGGCACTTCACATAATGTAACCCATACTGCTATATCTACTATGTAACAGAATATACTGTGTTTTTGTTCTTTTGAATGTTCTACCTAGTAAAAGCTTATCTTTAGCTATGTGTAAGTTTTCTGTGTAACTTTTAAATGTAATTGATTATACTTTTTTTTTTCTTTTGAATGTTCTACCTTGTAAAAAAGCTTATGTTTTATGATTTGCATACGTTTCTGTGGAGCTTTTCTCCCTGGCCCCCACTGAAAATGAATCCTTCTTGGCCCAGTGGACTATCTCATTCAACAAATGCCAACAAATACTTAAATAAATAAATAGTTGTAGCAGCAACAGGGCTAATAAAAACTAATTTACAGTCATATGCTACTATATACATAGTCATATGCTACCAATACATGTAACCCCATATGAATTACAGAAGGAAATCAATTCTGGGCACATTGTGGGCATAACTCTCGACTGTCAAGATTTTTGCAGAATATCAAAATTTTAATCATATTTTTAGTCTGTTCCTCATAAAATTTGTGTTTTTTTGGCAAATCATTGAGGATTGAAGTCTTTAAATAATGACAGGCATTTAAGTTTCTGAATTTGTATTCTTCAGCAAATGTATGTTAATACAAACCTGTTATTTTAGCAACTTTGTAAGTTTATAAGAGCAATATGTAAAATATGTCCTAATTTTTGGGCCTTTCCCCATTTATTTTTGACTTTGTCTAGATTTCTTGCACTAAGAAGATGAGAGATACAATCACAGGTGCTGAGAAGAGCACTATTGGCTATCATCAAAGACTGAAACAGTACTTATTTCATGAAGTCTAGTCATAACCTGACTGAGGTATTGGGTCCATTCCCATCATGTTATTAGAAACCCAAAATATGTGGAGAAATGAAACCAGTAGAACTTGGCTCCACAGGTGCTACCTGTAAAACACTTGACATCATCTACAAAGATCTGAGTAAAGATCTCTTCACTGCTGGTCTTTAATGAAGTCTGTCATGCTATCCTCATTAAAGAGCTCAAATCAATAAACTCTAGACCAGGAATGTTAAAATCATTTACCAGCTACCTCTATCACAGAACCTTTCAGGGTGGCATTGGTTCAGGTACTTCAGATATAGCTTCATTAACTTCATGTGCCCCTCAATGATTTGTGCCAGGACCTATTTTTTTCCACTTACTTCATTAATGTTCATCTTTATCTTCTCTCTCTTAATTACATAATAGACACTGATTATATTCTTCTTCTTCAGAACTTGGATAAATCATCAGTTGCACAACAAACTCAGTTACAGACCAAGTTATCCCTATTTTGGATTTGGGTAACTCTAAATCACCTTCTATCAGTACTTAGAAAAAGCATACATGCTATTTGTGGGAAGTAAAACCTGCAACATCCAATCCTAGTTAACATTACCGATCTCTTTGGCCAGGGTGTCTCAAAACGTAAACAATGCAGGTATCCCTATCGCCACCTTGACAAAAATACCATACAGTACATACAATGAATATAGTCCTTATACAACTGAAACTCTGCTATAGTATAAGTAATTTGTTGTCACCAGAATCAAGACATGCTTTAACCAACAATGTAGTTCTTCCAGAATTAAAGCATTTCCTTCCCTTTAGTCACTCTTAATTTTAAAAAAATCCATACTAATTACAAACTGCAGTAAAGAAAATCTGCCAGCTTGTATCCATAGCTGAACCTAAGACACTGCTTGATTTCTCCTTAAAAAAGGTAATTTGCTGCATATGTCTCCAAGAGCTACCTCCCTTTTATGTACCTTTCCCCTCAGGTGCCATCCACTTTGAAGTGCAGGCTGAGAAACAAGTGTTTCTGCTGCATGCCGGCACAATTCTTGATCACTTTAATGCCTTCATCTTCTGTAGTTGTTAGAACTACTTTTATTAATACCCAACGGCTGCTAGCAACAAGGCTTACCTCTACTAAACAGTGTCCTTGCTACATGGAATACGATTGTACAGCTTTGTAGGCCAACTAATGATTGACATTATTCACATCAAGATCTTTTACTTTAGTTACAAATTATTACTTTTATTACTGTCAGATATATACCGAGGCAGGCACACAAAGTTTTACTGATATCAAACAACCTTTGCAGACTGTTTTACAAATTGATAAATGGACTAATTTGCATTTGGATATAAAGTGGAAAAATGACTCACGGTCTTTTGTTTACAGTGGATCATGAAACGTGATCTATTTTCTGTTTTATAGTTCTATGCCTTTTCATTTTCTCTTTTCTTTTTGATATCTGAGTACTTAATTCAGGATGCTTGTTGTTATTTAATAAAATGCTCTTTTGTTTAATAACAAAAACAAATGAAAGCATAAATCAAAAAGTAAAATCAAATATCCTTTTGTGCTGTAATTAGCTCTTCCTTAACTGTTTATGTCAACTTCTAGTGTCCATTGTTAGGGACCACATTTATTAACTTTGTTTTTGTGTCCGTGTGAAAATTAAACAACCTGCTATACAGTTTTAGCTTTATGTTGAATGTTTAGTTAGTATTGATAATACATAAATCCTATTCTTTGACCTAATACAGTTTAGACTTTTGTCCTGCTTTTTCTTCTGAAGCCTAACCCCCACACAGCATCCTATCATGAATCAACACTTAAATCCCAAAGTGGAATGATTAGTTCTTTCAGTGCAAGTGGCTGAACATGCCTCCGCCAACTACAAGCCATGAAATCCATTTACTGAGTTGTACTTACAATTTTATCAATAATATGGCTTTATACAAGATAAACTATGATTTGGGGGCTCTTACCTCACGTACCATCTTCATGTAAAAATGTCTAGTATTTGTTAAATTGGAGTCTTTCCTTTTCATCTTTTCTTCAATCCTCTGTTCCCTCCTACAATCCTGCTTAAAAGTAAATAACATTCTTTTAATCAGTGCTTATTCCTGTGATGTACTATGACATAAAGTGCATTGTTACCATTAGCTATTATTACTTCTGCAAGCTATAACACTGTGAATATATGCATTATGTTCTTTTATACTGTAAAGTTATGCTTTTTCCGTATCTGCTGTGTTCATTTTACTTCTGTTGTTCTAGAACTTTTTTTCCGTAAGTCACTGCTGAACATGGGTTCTGGCCTGTGGAGCTTTCTTCAGCAGCAAGATACATACATACACGAATATATATATATAAAATGAAAGAAAGAAAATGCACATTGGTATGTGGATTCTTTGGCTTGTACTGCTGAATCTGACCTAGTAAATAAGATATTTTTGATAACTTGATTGTCAAACCAGAAACGTAAAGCAAGTTTATATTTTATTTCTAGTATTCTGAAATGCATTTCTATTTCTTTCTATTATAATTCTTCATCTATTCCTTTGACCTGCGTACAGTGGAAGAAAGGTCCCTTGTGGTGTGCCATGATTACATATTTAGTAAATAAACAACAGTGGTAGGTAGCTGTGATAAATCATTTATTCCTCCCAGGAGGAGGGGGGGGCAGTCCAGTTTGTGCTACTGTGTATCTGAACTCCCTGACAGGTACATAAACTGGACACCATTTATTTATTATTCTGTTTATAGACTATTTTTTGTTTTCATTCTCTCTCCTAAAAACTACAAAACCATTATTCTCTGTGCAGCCATTTATTTCTACTTTTCTTGGTACCTGTGGCACTGAAAGAGGGTGACAAGCTTCAGCAATTGTGCTAGCAGGTAGGATTTTTGCATGGTCCACCTGTGCTCTGTGACAGTTGATAAATGCACCAGTGAAGTACAGCTGGCAGTATTGCATTCAGTGCTACGTGAGCTTTTGCATATGCCTATTCACATCTGCAGAGAGAGGCACTTGCTGGCAGGTGCTACAATGCTCATTGATGTTAGTTTCACTGCCACACTGACACTTTTACGTCAGTTGGTGTAAGTAGCACAGAATTCCATGTCACCTCCCTCCCTACCTCCCCATGGGAGGGCAAGCTGACCTTTTCTCTCTCTCTCTGGACTCTTATTCTAGCATCTCCGCTCATTACAGGAACCTGGACAAATAGGACCACTCTCTAGATTCTATCTTTGTGTTAGGGACATGAGAAGGAAAGCAAGCAAATAATCTGCATTTATCACATTTGCCCCAACTGTTATTGTTTCTACTATATGATAGAGCACCAAGTATATTTAATAGAAAACAAAAAGGTTCAAGGAAATAGAGTGTTAGAGTGCATTGCTAAACTCTTCACCTGCTAATTTATCAGAACCATGCTGAACAACCATTCCAAAAAGCAAGGAACATACTTTTATATGCTAAACAACCTTTAGGTATACTGACCAATGAAACTGTATGTTGTTCAGCTTCCTACAAATCACTTTCTGCCACATACTTTATATTCTCCATATATTTTCACTTTATGCAGGATAGGAAGATCATAGTTATGGGCACCAGCACTGACATTAGGCAATATCCAAGAAGGGAAGTTTCCTGCGAGCCGGTCTGAATTTTTTTTTTGGGAATAAAGGATTTATTATCTACTTTAGCTGTCCTACACTGAACTGAAGAAGGAAACCGGTCTGGTCCTTTTCTTTTTATTTAAGGTGGGATTATCTATCTACTCTTTTTCATCCGTGTTTTTTGCTTTGCTATTTCTGTTTGTTTGTGCTGATATTTTTTCGTGCGCACCCCCTGCATAGGGACTTGTTTTGAATTAGGCAATATCTATCAAAGGAAGATTTGTGTAACTCAACTACTTTAGATATTAGCTGTAGCATGTAGTATCCTCTAGATAGGAAAACACAGATCACAGACTGAACAATGTGCATAGGTAGTCACTCTGCAATGTAGAACTTGGATGTAGGTATTTGGTCATGTTAACTGCTGTCACTAAAAATGGACATAGATATTTGTCACTGCAAAATGGGTTGAGGACCTAACCTACTCTCACATACACTAAAGACCTGTGCTCATGGTATGAAGTGTCTATGTGCCCTATTGGCCAGTGTGTATACACCACAGAACTCAACAGTGCTAAGCCAATAAGCTACTGGTTAGGCAGTGTTCCATCCTGGGTTACCTGGGATAGTTCTGTTGAGCAAAAACATTATACAAAACCAATTAATCTGCCAAAAAAATGAACTAATGATTACTGCACTGAATATACATTTACTGAGAGGGTGTAGCTTGGAAGTAGATGATATGATGGTGATGAGGAAAGTGGACATCCTCTGCATCCAAGGGACAAGGTGAAGGGCAGTGCAGCAAAGTCACTTGACTTTGAATAAAGAGTCTGCTACCCATGGGGAGGACATGCTACAAATGGTGCGGGAATTGTAGTGAGGGACAGGCTTCAGAAAACAGTGAGGTATGTCATAAGAATTAGTGACAGAGACTAGTGTAAGGATAGGGCACTACTCATAATCTCAGCCTGTGCTCCACAGCAGGGTTGTGATAGTGAATAAAAGACTGCATTCAGGCAACAGCTATCAGATCTGCTAGATAAAGTGGGACAAATTTAGTTGGTGATGATAATAGGATATAGGAATGCCAATACTGAGACAGGCAGAACAGGGTATAAGGAGTTTCTGGGCCACTTGGGTAGGGCAAAAGGAATAAAGTAGGAGAGGCCATTCTAGACTTATGTCTGACAGAGGCTTGAAAGTGGTCAACACATGGTTCACCATAAGAGACATTTCCAAGAGCACATGCCAAATTGGCCAACATGCAAAGTGGGTAGATTTTTGCATAGTAAGGAAAGGGCATGGGGGTATGATCGGTGACTGCAAAGTTATCCTGCATGAATAAGTCAGCTCATAGCATGTCACCAGTGATCACAATCAGCTGCAAGCAGTGGTCACTGAAGGCTCTTTGTTCAACAAAGACCAGGCTGCAGACCTAGATATTGGCTGCCACAAAAGCAGAGGAGTACAAGGAAATTCTCAGAGTTCTAGCAACTCAGAAAAAGAGGAAATAGGAAGAGTTGAAGGAAAATGGCAACATCTCACAACAGAATGTGTGAGGACTATAGAACAGATATACCATTGAGCAGGTGTGGAAAAGGGGTACATTAGTAAAGCTAGTGATGAGGTCATCAAAAGAAAGGACGATTGCAGGGAGAACAGTGACATGGAAAAGATGAACAGAGCTAGGCTGGAGTACTGGTTGGCTAGCAAAAGGCTAGGATGGGAGTTGCAATGACAAAGAACAAGACATCAGAGTCACTCTACCAGCTTTTGGAAAGTGACTCAGAAGATGGCAAAAGGTACTCTATTTGGTTCCAAGGCAAAGAGAGAAGGATGAAAGTGACAGATATCAAAAACCATTCATTAGGGATGTCAGCAAAAATCTGCTCACCAGTCCAGAGGAAATTAAAAACAGAAGGAAAGAGTAGTTTCAGCAGCTTCTGAACTAAGAAAACTCCACAGAAGCTGTCCTGCCTTATGCACAGCTTATGCCAAAAGAGCAAAAGAACCCACCCTAGAAAAGATAAGAACATTATTAAAGAAACTGAAGTCCAGTAAAGCAGCACAATCAGACAAAGATATGGAAGATATTATCAAGATGAGTGAATTAAGGGAGAAATGGCTCTTGAGGGTACTGACAACAGTATGTACCAAGCTGAACTGAGGTGGGCTACCAGCCGCAACTCTGAGCTAAGGTACCAGACAGCTAGAAATATCTGAACTTTCAAAAAAAGTCACTTTTTTTGCTTATTTATACTATTTACTGTACTTTTTATTGCCTGCTGCCTACTTTTATACTGTATTTATTTACAGTGTACTAAACTACACTGTTATACTGCAATTGCCTGCTGCACTGTGCCTGTAAAATTGAATTTTATTGTGGTTTTCACTGTTTAGCAAGCTTTTTTGTTGTTTCCACTATTTTAAGTATTTAGTGCTATTTTTTCAGTTTTAAAACTATCTGTTCTGCCTGCTCTGTTTTTTCCACAAAGAAGTACTTAATTAACTGAACTGTTAACTGTTTAAATCATTATTTAGAGCCTCCTGGCTGATTTTCTGCTGTTTTAAACATTCTGTCCATGTTTCACTGCTATTTTCCTGCTGTTTTAAACATTCTGTAGTGTTTCCTGCTGAGACTGAGTGGCTAGTAGCTGTAGTATAGTCTAGATCCAGGCCTGCTGCTTCTGGGACTGTTTGTTCTTAGCACATTTCCCAGGCCATCTTGGATTGGAAGGGGCCTATCTGCCATTTTGTGAGAGAATTGTGTTGATTGGGGCTTGAATGGTAAAGGGAGGCCAGTCTAAGGCTTGGAATAAACATCCTCATTGGTCCTTTTAAATTTTGTTAGAATCTTGCTATCCTATCTCTCATCTCTAAACTCTTGGAAAAATGCATCCACCTTCAACTCCTACCACATCTCCTAGATAACAACCTACTTTCTCCCACACAGCACGGATTTAGACCAAATCACAGCACTATGACAGCCCTCCTCTCCTTTCTAGAAACTGTAAATAGTGCCCGAGACTCTGGACAAATTGTCTCTACCCTTCTACTTGACCTCTCTAAAGCCTTTGATACTATATCACATAGACTGCTTCTAACCAAACTCTCCAAATTCAACCTCTCCCCCTCTACTTTGAACTGGTTCTCTAGCTACCTATCTAATAGACATCAAGCAGTGAAATGGAAAAAGGCTACCTCTTCATTCCTTAACACCCCAACAGGCCCCAAGGTTCCATACTAGGTCCCCTCCTTTTTAACATATTTATAAATGATTTCCACAAAGCCATCCCTCTCTCCAATATCATCCAATATGCAGATGATTCAACCATTATCTGCAATGCCTCCACCATCCCCACTCTCATAAAACTAACTCAAGATGCTTTCTCTACCACTGAACTATGGATGAAAGCAAATCATTTAGCACTCAATCCCACTAAAACTAAATTAATGATATTCACCCCTTCTAAACACAACTCTCTCAATACAAACTCATTCTCAATTACTAGTGAAAATTACACCCTGGAACTAGTGACAGAGACCAAACTACTTGGAGTCCAAATTGACAACCAACTAAAATTCAACTCTCATATACAACTCAATATTAAAAAAACACATCAAAAGCTAGGGATGCTCTATAGACAAAAAAACTACCTAACAACCACCACTAAAATCACTCTCTCTACTTCCTTTCTTATTCCCTCCCTTCTATATGGAGCTCCACTACTAACTAATCTACAAATCTCCCTGAAAAAACAACTCTCCTCATGCTACAATAAAATAGCCAAGTTTGCTACCAACCAAAAGACTTACTCCCACCATTGCTCCTCTCTCCAACAACTAAAATGGCTAGAACTACCCCATCAGCTCTCCTATACACAACTATCCCTTGCTCACAAACTTATTTTCAACGCCTCCCTCTGTCCTCGCTCTTCTGTGCTTAAAATGCACAAACCTGGTAGAATATTAAGGTTCAGCAACCAAAATCTGCTTGAAGTGTACAAACCAACCCGTCCACCTGGCAAATACCTTCTCTCACATGGGTTAGCTCGTCTCTGGAACTCTCTACCTTCATCTATCCGTACTACCTCTAACCATCTTATGTTCAAAAAATCTCTTCATTCACTTCTACTTTCCCAGTGGGAATGCTCTTGCTCCCACCCTACTTAAATACCCATCTCCTGGATTCCTGCTGACGTTCTTGACTTCTCTCTCTCATTATCCATAATTTCCCATTTCACTGTTCATCACTAATGAATACATAAGAATACTCTGCACTCTCATATGTTGAACTCTCTTTATTAAATAACTCTAGTAGAATTTAGAATTTATGTATAATTTGAGATAATCTGTCATCAGTTTTCTTTTTTACTTTTAAAACTTAAATTTATTGTAACTGTTTTGCTTAGCATTTGATTTTTGCCTACTGTGACTTTAACAATGTTTAAATATGCCTAATTCCTACTGTAACCTTCATTGTCTGGAGCTTTTTTCCCCATGACTTCATTGAAAACGGGTTCTTTTTGGCCCAGTGGACTATCCTGGTAAACCAACTGCAAATAAAATAAAAAAATAAAAATAATAAATCTTTTTTTTAAGTTTTAGCTTTTGGTATTTAGGCCCTGCATCTGAGCAGGTTTCTTCTTGTTTGCCCATCAAGCAGCACCATGCACTACTGTGCAACTGTGCACCAAAGCAGAGGAGTTCAAGGAAATTCCCAGGGTTCTAGCAACTCAGAAAAAGAGGAAACAGGAAGAGTTGAAGGAAAATGGCAACATCTCAAAACAGAATGTGTGAGGACTATAGAACAGATACACCACTGAGCAGGTGTGGAAAAGGGGTACATTAGTAAAGCTAGTGATGAGGTCATCAAAAGAAAGGACGATTGCAGGGAGAACAGTGACATAGAAAAGATGGAACAAGCTGAGATGGAGTACTGTTTGGCTAGCAAAAGGCTAGGAGTGGAGTTGCAATGACAAACATCAAGACATCAGACTACCAGCTTTTGGAAAGTGACTCAGCAAACGGCAAAAAGACACTATCAGGTTCCAAGGCAAAGACAGAAGGATGAAAGTAACAGATATCAGAAACCATTCATTAAGGATGCAGCAAAAATCTGCTCACCAGTCCAGAGGAAATTAAAAACAGAAGGAAAGAGTAGTTTCAGCAGCTTCTGAACTAAGAAAACTCCACAGAAGCTCTCCTGCCTTATGCACAGCTTATGCCAAAAGAGCAAAAGAACCCACCCTAGAAAAGATAAGAACATTATTAAAGAAACTGAAGTCCAGTAAAGCAGCCCAATCAGACAAAATATGGCAGATATTATCAAGATGAGTGAATTAAGGGAGAAATGGCTCTTGAGGGTACCAAGCTGAACTGAGGTGGGCTACCAGCCACAACTCTGAGCTGAGGTACCAGACAGCTAGAAATATCTGAACTTTCAAAAAAAGTCACTTTTTTTATTTTTTTTGCTTATTTATACTATTTACTGTACTTTTTATTGCCTGCTGCCTACTTTTATACTGTATTTATTTACAGTGTACTAAACTACACTGTTATACTGCAATTGCCTACTGCACTGTGCCTGTAAAATTGAATTGTATTGCGGTTTTCACTGTTTAGCAAGCTTTTTTGTTGTTTCCACTGTTTTAAGTATTTAGTGCTATTTTTTCAGTTTTAAAACTATCTGTTTTGCCTGCTCTGGTTTTTCCACAAAGACGTACTTAATTAACTGAACTGTTAACTGTTTAAATCATTCTTTAGAGCCTCCTGGCTGATTTTCTGCTGTTTCAAACATTCTGTCCATGTTTCACTGCTATTTTTCTGCTGTTTTAAACATTCTGTAGTGTTTCCTGCTGAGACTGAGTGGCTAGTAGCTGTAGTATAGTCTAGATCCAGGCCTGCTGCTTCTGGGACTGTTTGTAGTGGTTTGTTTGTTCTTAGCACATTTCCCAGGCCATCTTGGATTGGAAGGGGCCTATCTGCCATTTTGTGAGAGAATTGTGTTGATTGGGGCTTGAATATAAAGGGAGGCTAGTCTAAGGCTTGGAATAAACATCCTCATTGGTCCTTTTAAATTTTGTTAGAATCTTTTTTTTTAAGTTTTAGCTTTTGGTATTTAGGCCCTGCATCTGAGCAGGTTTCTTCTTGTTTGCCCATCAAGCAGCACCATGCACTACTGTGCAACTGTGCACCAAAGCCAGACAGTTAAATTCAACAATTTTCTCCTTAAAACCCAGGCAGAAATATCCATTCTCCAAGCTCCTCTGTGATTGTTTCTGAAATGCCACCTGTAGATCAATGTGTGTTTATTTACCTTTAAGAAGCTATCCAAGGGCTTGCACAAGTGTATAAATACTGAGTACGTGCGAGCCTGACTGCCATTTTGTAGTTAGCTGTTGAGACATAAGCATGGATGTATGTAAGGTCTGTCTGTTAATCAGTTTGTTTATATCTTATGAGCTGCTATCCATCCTGATGTGTTTCTACATATCAAAGCATCTAAATGAAATACCCTGCCTGCTTGTCATCTATGTTTGAGTGGGCCGAGTAACACGGTGTTAGAAGCAGCATGTCTAAAAGGACATGACTGCAAAGGAAGCATGGCCAAAACAACTTGTGTGAAAGAGTGCCAGTTTCTCCAACTTAAGTCTGAGAGGCACCCAGTTGGTATTGGAGGAATATAGAGGAGTAGATCGTCCCTACTGCACATATCATTCACAAAACAGGTCAGAAATGAATATCACATGTTAAAACGTGCTCAAATTTTTTTTATTCTCAAAATATGAAATGAGGTATACTGAAAGCTCTAAACGATATTTGCATAAATTGATATGTCTGATATTGATAAAAATATTCAAATTACTATGGAAAATGTTTCAAATAAAGTCTGAATTGCATAAAATGAATAACATAGGAGGAAACAACCACATTTTTGCTAAGCATGTATTTTCATATTAATTAAAGATATCCAAGTTATCAGAAATGTATAAAGTGTTCAAATGTTTGTGTAGTATAACAGTACAGTTATTTTGCAAGGTACAGCCATTTCATAGCATATTTCACAAAGTACAGTATTTGAAGAGTTTATTGTGCATTTGAATGCTATTACAAGCTCATGGAACTGTTTGTTCACGCATAATTACAAGGGCCGTATTTTCAGTGTGTTTGTGCATACTTTGTGGGCATGGCAGATAGATTTTGAAAATCTACTGCTCTTGTGTTTGACAATAATATTGCAGAGAACTGGACAGTGTTTAAGCAAGAGTATGACATTTTCTTACAGGCAGTAAAGATGACTGTTCAAAGGCATTTACTTTCCTTAATTTAGCTGGGTCAGAAGCCACTGAAATGGAACGTTCATTTGTGTATGCACCTGCTATCTATGCAGGAGAGGGGGAAAATGAATGTCATATTGTTGTACTGGCTGAGTCAAGGGAGGACCCTGAGTACTTAAAACATAAATTCACAGAAAAATGTAACTCCCACACAAATGATACAATGGAAAGGCACTTATTTTTTACACGAGAGATCAAAAGCCTGATGAAACTTTTGCTGATATATAACTGACTTGAGAAATAAGGCTAAAACATGCAGATTTGGTGATTTAAGGGATGAGTTGATAAAAGACTTGTGTGCGGTACTAAAGATGATGTGGTGAGAAAGATATTGCTTCATGACAGTGATTTAACTTTGAATAAGGCCATTAGGATTTGTCAGATATACAATCTCACAGAAAAGCACACAAATATGCTTAAAAATGAGAATCACTCTAGAAGGCTTAGTGACAAAACTCATGTTGATAGCATGCAGCACATGGCTAAAAGAAATAGGCCCGAGCACATGGCAGCAACTGTAGCCCCTGCAGCACCCACTGGTAAACCACAGAGCTTTCCAGCAAGTTCTAGAGTTCACACAGTCTTAATGAAGCTTAAGAGTGAATCAGCAAATTCAAAACATGGGCCCCCACCCAGTTTCATTCTCAGCTGTAATAATTGTGGTGGAAATCATGAATCTAAAAGGGAAAAATATTTAGCTTTTGGTCAGCAATGCCACAAATGCAATGAATGGAATACTTTCAAAAGGTTTTGTAAATCAACAGGCCCACATTCTTTTATAAAAAGGGAACATTTCAAGAAACAAGGTAATCAGTTAGAAAGCTGCAACCCTATTATTTATGTTGATGGTGTATCAGTGCTTCATGAAACAGTTAAAGCAGTAGATGTATGTGCAAAGAATGAGGTATTTTGTACTTTTCGGATAAATGGAAAACCCATAGAGCTCAAACTTGACACAGGTTCCAAGTGCAATGTTATGTCAGTAGCAACATTTGCTAGATTGTGTCATGGTGAAAGGCTTGATTTGGCAAGGTGTGCAAAGCTTGTTGCTTATGGTGGTGAAGAAATTCAGACTGAAGGCTCAGTAGTGCTTTCATGTTACTCTGCTGGGAGTTGTTATGACTTGTTATTTTATGTGGTCAAGAGGCACATCCAGCATTATTAGTTTTGAATATTGGACTGCTCTCATTTTCTAAGGAAGTCCATCAAGTTAGCTTGAAAGACAACTCTAATTTCACCCAGTGTATTTTTTCTACCTTTGCTGATCTCTTTGAAGACAAACTAGGGAAGCTTCCAATTGTGTCCTTCATGAAGTTAGACCCAGATGTTAGTCCAATTATCAGGCCAGCTTGAAATGTTCCAATAGCTATGCAGGACAGAGTCAATGCCGAGCTAGATAAAATGGTGTGACAAGATGTGATTTTTCCAGTTGATGTACCAACTGAATGCATACCTTCCATTATGGTAGCTCATAAGAAAAGCTCAGATGACATCAGAATATGTATTGATCCATGAGATTTGAACAAAGCACTAAAAAGACGTCATCATCCAATGAGCACAGTCGAAGAAGTTACTGCTCTGATGTCAAATGCCACTGTTTTTTTCTGTCTTAGATGCTAAGAGTTCATTTTGGCAAATTCAGCTTAATAAGAAATCCTAATTGCTAACTGCTTACTTTCAGTACTCCATTTGGAAGGTACAGATTTTTGAGAGTGCCATTTGGGATAAATTCTGCAAGTGAAGTCTTTCAACATGCAATAGAGCAACTTTTTTGGGTATCCTTGTGCTATTATAGTACACAACATACTAGAAAGAGGTAAAGATGAAGCTGAGCATGACAGAAACCTCAAAAAAGTTCTGGAAAGAGCATGTCAGATGAATTTTAATCTCAATCCACAGAAATGCAAATTTAGGCTACAAGAGGTTACTTACTTTGGCCATTTATTTACTAGTTCAGGCCTACGAACAGACCCTTTAAAGCAAACAGCCATTCTCGAGATGCCTGCTCTAGCCATTGTTCAGGCCCTGCAACATTTTCTTGGCATGGTTAACTATCTAGGCAAGTTCATTCCAAAACTGAGCCAACTTTCAGCAATGCTCAGAGAGATGACACATAAAACTGTTCCCTGGTTTTGGTTAGAGCAACATCAAAGAGCATTTAATGTCTTGAAAAAGAAAATTGCCAGTCCACCAACTCTCAGTTACTATGATATTTACAAGCCAGTCACTCTTTCCTGTGATCTTCAAAATCTGATCTAGGTGCAGTCTTCCTACAAGAAGGTCAACCTTTTGCCTGTGCATTGAGAACTTCTACCCAAACTGAAATGCAGTATGCTCAGATCAAGAATGAGCTTTTGGCAATTGTGTTTGCATGTTTGAAGTTCCATGATTATGTTAAAGGTAGACCTATCCAGATTGAAACAGACCACCAACCTCTCATCACTGTCTTAAGAATGCTTATGCATTCGGCTCCAGCCAGATTGCAATGTATGATGCTGAGATTGCAAAGGTATAATTTCACTCTTGTCTACAAGAAAGGCAAACTTCTTTATCTTGCTGATACATTATCCATATTGCAAAGAAACACCACTGAACAGTGCAAGAATGAGAATCTTGATTTTGAAGTTATGGAAGTGAGAAATTTTTCTTCCACACATCTTGATGAGCTGAGAGATCACACAGCCACAGGTCCAGGTTTACAAAGCCTCAACAACTTTATCAGTCAAGGATGGCTGTCGAAGCAATCTAATTTACATCAAAAAGTGCAACCTTATTTTCCATATAGAGATGAGATTTTGTACTGGAGTTTTACTCGAAAGCTTTACACTTGATTTTTTTGTTGTTGGTCTTCTATTAAACGTTTACTGAATGGTGGACTTTGGTCTTTTTCATACTATTAGATGAGATTTTGTCTGACAATGGTATCATTATGAAAGGTCCAAAAGTAATTGCTCCAAAGTCCTTGCAACAAGAGTACATTACTATCTTGCATTGTGATCACCCAGGAACCGATTCTACCAAAAAGAGCAAGAGCACTAGTATTCTGGCCTTCTATGTCACAAGATATTGAGAGAGCACTTTCATCGTGTTCTGTGTGTAATAGTACTAAGCCACATCAACAAAAAGCACCATTTCAGCTAAACCAGATTCCTGAACTACCTTGGTCGACAATAGCCACTGACATCTTTGAGTGGAATGGTCATCATTATCTGGTGTTAGTAAATCTTACTCCAGATGGTTTGAGATTGACCTACTTCCTAATCTAGCATCTAGTACTGTCATTACTAAGATAAAGCATAATTTTGCAGTCCATAATGGTCCACACAAAGTTATTTCTGACAATGGCACGCAGTTTAAGAGCCAACAGTTCAAATAATTTGCTGAAGAATGGGACTTTACTCATGCCACAAGTAGCTCAGAGTATCTGCAGTCAAATGGCTTGGCAGAATGTGCAGTGCAGAGTGCAAAATAGTTAGTAGAGAAGTCAAAATGAAACAATAGTGATGTTTTCCTGAATCTTTTAAATCTTAGAAATATTCCTCATGATAAACATCTTGGTACACCTGCCCAGAGATTTTTGTCAAGACAAATCAGAACCACATTACTGATCAGTAGTCAATTGTTGGTTCCGTGTGGCAAGAACAACAGGTCAGTGAAAAGCAATTTGTTGAAGAAGCGTTGAACCCAGAAGTCTTACTATGATAAGACCATGCATACAGCTCAATCCATTATAAGTAGGAGAAGTGGTAAGGATGCAGACATCCAAAGTTATGATCAAATCGGAACTGGAAACATTTGATACCAGTGTCTGAGCCTCTATTACAGTACATAGCCTGTGAGAAAATATCTTTATCTCAGAGTGAGTTGCCCAGTGTTCCAGTTCCAGAGGAAGTTCCAGAGAATATTTGCATTCCTGTGATGAATCCAGAAGTTCCTGATATGAGTGCTTCACTGAAGACTGTCCCTGCAAAATTCCGTCCAGATTGTTATGTTACAAGATCTGGTCATATCTCCAGACCATGTAATAGATAGACGGCAAGTTGGACATGAATATTGTGTTTGTTTCTAATGTCTATAATAATGCATGTCTAACTCCAATGTTGTGTTTTACTGAGGGCAATCTTTTTAAGAGGGAGGATGTAGATCAATGTGTGTGTATGTACCTTTAAGAAGCTATCCAAGGGCTTGCACAAATGTATAAATGTATTTATTTATTTATTTTATTTGGTGTTTGTTTTCCAGGATAGTCCATTGGGCTACAAGGAGCCTGTTTTCAATGGAGTCCTGTGGAGAAAAGTTCTGGAAAAATGCAAATACATAGTACAGAAAAATCAGAAATCCATAGTATACATTTCAAGGAAATGTTATATACATAGTTCAGAAAGTACAGATCCATATAACACATTTCAAATAGATGTTACATAATACAGAAATAAAAAAAAAAAGATATTTTCATTTGCAAAATTATATCAGGTTAATTCAGTAAGTAGTTTTTTTTTTGGCAATTACAATGAGGTAAATTCTTAGTCGTTGGTCAAATACATCACAAGGGATATAAAACTTTAGGAGGCAGTGATAGCCAACAAATAAATTTGGAAACTTAGGAAGAAACAAATACTGAATACTAAGCATGTGTGAGTCTGACTGCCATTTTGTAGTAAGCTGTTGAGATGTAAGCATGTATGTACGTAAGGTCTGTCTATTAATCAGTTTGTTTATATTTTATGATGCTGTTATCAGCCTGATGTGTTGCTATGTATTAAAGCATCTAAACAATATACTCCACCTGCTTGTCATCTATGTTAGTGAGGGACGAGCGACACCACCCCTCTAACAACAGTCTTCAACCTAGCATTACGGACAGTTGGACTACCCTTGTTTATCAAGCCAACCTTGTTGACTTGGGTCTCTTTAGACAATGTAGCAATTACCTCATGTACACAGACAACCCTCTACTAATAACGAAATCTAACACAAAGTGTGGGAGATGTATTTACACCAAGAATCTAAAATCCATGCTCTCCCTCACTCAAAACAGTAACACAGAGAAGGTTGTCAACTCATCCATCACTAAATATTCACATAGTACCACTACTCATACACATAGCATGCATCAAACAACTAAATCCATGTACTTAGAGGTTCTCTCGAAAAACTTACCAAAACAGCAGTGACCTACAAAACACAAGTCTGCTTACAGCTAATACCAGTCTTCACAGCACCCATTACACATAGCAACACCAGTGTCTCACCCACCAAGCCCATAAAGTGTAACACTCAAAAAATAAGCTTTCTTGTCATTGAAGACTCAGTAGTGAAACACATGGATGTCCCACTCAACGGGTCGGACAAGGAAAAAGTCACGGTCATCTGCCAGTCTGGTGCCAGGATTCACCAAATCATGCATGCATTCAGGTTTCTCACAGCAAGTACCATTATGACTCTGTCATAGTTCATGTTGGTGTGAATGACCTGAGCCATACCTCAGTGGACTATATGAAGAGAGACATGGTCGAGCTCTCTTAGTATGTGTCCCAGGCAGGTATGCCCTAGCCTTGAGTAGCATACTACCCTCACCTAGAATTTTGCCACAGTATAAACAAAAAATTATTGATTTCAGTAACTGGCTAAGTTTTTGGTGACATTCTAAGGGGATCCCGTTCCTGTCTACCTGGGAAGCTACTGTCGACAAACTTCACTGCTTTGCCAGAGACAGTTTGCACCTGGCACCCTCAGGCTTTTGGCTGCTGGCAAAGTCTGTTGCTTTCCCCATAGTGCCTTTTTTAGGCAAGGTCTCAAAAACAACTTTACTGATGTGAAATTAACCAATCATAACAAAATAAGGGTCATGCTGCTAAATGCTAGGAACTTAAACCAAAAACTGCACTCTCTGGACGTACTTCTATCACTAGAAGATGTAGATGTTTGTGCAGTCACAGAAACCTGGTTTAAGGCCTCAGACAGTACCCTGGCCTTGCAAGGCTACAATGCCATCCACACCTTCAGACTGCAAAATGAATGTGTGAAAACAAAAGGAGGTGGTGTTTCAATCTACATTACAGATAAATTCATCTCCAGTCTAGTTAGACTCAACAATCCCATGGAGTTCCTCCAGATCCAGGTTATGGTGGGTAAGATCCACTTTCATGTCCGAGCAATTTATAGATCCATCTCCACGGGTCACAACACCCACAAAGCATACTTAATCAAACTGAGGACAATCCAAATTTTACTGAACACAATGATTATGGGGGATTTCAATTATCACACCATCAAGTGGGAAACCTACTCTAGCCCAAACTCACTAGCAAAAACGTTCCTTGACTTTATGAATTCAAATGCCCTGGATCAAACTGTCCATACCCCAATAAGAGAAACAAACAGTCTAGATCTGGTCCTCACCAACATGTCAAACAGGTGCTGTGCTGCAACTGTTGGACCCTCATTACATAAAACCGACCACAAGTCATTCACCTTCAAACTGACACTAACACTAGAACTCACAAAGGGTGAAATTAGACTAAGAAACTTCACCATGACAAACTGTATCCTCCTATGTGAAGGTATAAATGCATTCCAAGCCCCACCCCAAGCTGAAAGTGGTAACTACACCGAAGCTTACACTAAAGCCCTGTGAAATCACTTGCGTAAGTGTATGAACTCAGCTGTACTAGATAGAATCAAAGCTAGAGCCCTAAGTAAAACATGCTGCCATGGTGGACTTCTAGCATCAACAAACTTGCAATAAATGCAAAAAGTTGCTGTCCAAGAAAACAAAAAACAAGGACTCAACAATGGAAAAGCATCCTCCTCAGCCTTAATAGGCAAATAAGACAACTTGTCAAATCCTCCAAGAGCTTCTTTGAGACAGACCTAGCAAGTATTGCCAAGGATAACCATAAGGTCTTTTACAGCTACATATGTAACCTAAAGGGTAGGACCCAAGCATGTGCAGAACTGGTGGCCAATGGTATCACACACGCTGACCCCATAGAGATAGCGTACCTGCTAGCGGATATCATTGGTGAAAATTTCATTCCCTTATCCCATCCTGTCTTACAACAAACCCTCCCCCAAACTTTCCCCCGTCTTACATATCTGAACAGCAGGTCCTCAAAGTCTTGTCCAAGGCAAAGAATATGGTCTCTATGGGACAAGATGACATCCCAGGCTGTCTTCTAAACAGGCTAGAACATGAACTAGCATCACCACTAAGCACCCCTTTCAATCATAGTCTAACCACAGGCTTTGTTCCAGCAGAATGGAAAACAGCTACAGTTATTCTCCACCACAAAGGTGGCATAGCAATCGACCCAGGGGATTGCAGACCCATAAGCCTGACCCGCCTTATCTGTAAGGCCATGGAACATATCATTATAGACCTCATAAATAAAAGCATAGGTTTCGTCCAAACCCTGGATCCTACCCAATTTGGCTTTGTGAAGGGCAGATCCTGCCTGTTAAATCTGGTAGATTTCTTTGAAAGTGTGACCAAAGCCATTGATGAGGACAAATCTGAGCACACAGCATACCTCAACTTTACAAAGTCTTTTGACACAATTCAGGCATTACTGATAAACTTAGCAAACTGAATGTAAATCCCTTCATTGTAAGATGGGTTGCCAACTGGCTAACAAATCAGACACATTATCAAACTGGGTGACTCCACATCAACTAGCAGACCTGTTACCAGTGGGGTGCCACAGGGGTCAGTGCTGGGCCCCCTACTGTTTGGTATATACTTCTCAGAGGTTCAGGTCAAAATTAAAGAGTTTGTGGCTGACCAAGTTTGCAGATGACTGCAAAATAGGTGCAATCATTGAATCCCCAAATGATGTCAGTATGCTCCAGGAAGATCTCACACAGACAAATGATTGGTGTATTAGTCACAGTCTCAAAATGAATGCAAGGAAATGCATCATTATTCCCTTCAGCACAAATAATGTCCCTTAACACTATCAAATCAATAACATTACCCTAAGTACACATGAAGTGGTAAGGGACCTGGGATCACAGGTTAACCATGACTTTAACTCCGACCACCATGAGTCTACCATTGTAAGTAAAGCTTTCCACATAGCTCACTTGATTAGTAAAGGCATCACCTCGAGAGCAAAAGAGGTTATAACCCTCCCTATATTCGACACTTATACAGCCCATAATTGAGTATAACACCCCATTCAGTATGTATCATACTAAGCACCTGCAGCAATTAGAGAGACCTCAGAGGTTTCCAGCACGTGCCTTACATGAACCAACTAAAGTCCCTGTCACTAGACTCCTTATCATATAGATTTCTTGGGGGAGACTTATGCCTAGCATACAGAGCAACCCAAGACCCAAATCTAATCAATTTACTGCAAGTCATTTACCCAAGATTGTGCTAAACAGTCAAGAGGAGAAGGTTAACACCCCCACTACACCTCAAGCAACACATAGCCCTTCTAAACCCGCACCACCAACACCCACATATAGCAACACTAAATCCACATATGCAGAGGCCCTTAACTGTAACCTGCCCAAGCAACAAAGACCTCTGAAGCTGAAATGCAAACAAACACCAATCACAACCAATGTGTCACATAGTTCACAATACCAGTGTGCCGCCCAGCAACAGCCCCTAAGGCAAGACAATTTACCTAACACTTTAGTCATAGGTGACTCTATAGTCCGGCACACTGATGTCCCTCTCACCAGGTTGAATAAGGAGAAAATTACAGTCAGCTGCCTGTCGGGTGCCAGGATCCGCCACATAATGCATGCACTCAAGTCACTCCACAACAAGTACAAATATGACTCTGTCATTGTCCATGTTGGAGTGAATGACGAGACGTACCTCCCTGGACTACATGAAAAGAGACATGGAAGAGCTCTCGGATCATGTGGCCCAGGCAGTATGACCCTAGCCCTGAGTAGCATCCTACCTTGGCCAGAATGATACCACAATATAAGGATAAAATGATTGACTTCAACAATTGGCTAAGCTTATGGTGTCATTCAAAGGGGATCCAGTATCTGTCTGCCTGGGATGACATGATTGACAGACCACGATGCTTTGCCAGAGATGGTCTGCACCTGTCACCCTGGGATTCAGGTTACTGGCTAAGGCTCTGCCACCCTATAGTGCCTTTTTTAGGCAAACTTCAAAGGACAAAACCACCACTGTAACAGGTACAAGCATGCTAAATCTGAAGGTAATGCTACTCAATGCTAGAAGTCTAAACCTCAAAATGCACTCTCTGAGGCACTCCTAAAAATGGAGAACATCGATATCTGTGCAGTAACTGAGACATGGTTCAAGGCTCCAGAGAGCACCCCTGCAATACCAGGCTACAACTCTTACCACACTTTTCGGTCACCAAACCAGGACCCGAAACACTAAAGGTGGAGGTGTCAATATTCACCAGGATATTCACACCACCAGGCTAGTTGGCCAACACAATGTGTCTGAAATTCTCCAAGTGCAACTAACACTAGGTAAGACTGCAATCCAAATTGTAGCTTGCTACAGATCCCCACCATATCCCAAGATTCTCACTACACCTTTTAAACATACTGGAAAATATTAAGATAGAACCAAACACCCTAATACTGGGTGATTTTAACTACCCTGCCATTAACTGGGAAAACTACTCATGTCCAAACAGCTTTCGGTTCTTGGAATTCATAAATTCCAACGCCCTGGATCAACTAATCCATAGTCCCACCAGGGGCTCCAATATCCTAGACTTAGTCATTACCAACATGGCAAATCAATGCTCCATACCTATGGTCACCCCCTCGTTAGTCAGGTCTGACCATAAACTAATCACCCTTAACATCCACATCCCACCCCCCCCCCACAAAAGAAACCACCATAAAAACTTCTCCAAAGCCAACTTCATGCTACTCAAGTCAGAAGTGACAAACTTCATGACACCCATGCAGACGGGAACTGTAAGTTCAACTGCTGAATCCTACACTAAGGCACTGTACGAGCACATCCACTCATGCATAATTCGTGCCATCCCAAATAGAACCAAAATGCTCTCATCCAAAAGGAAGCCAATCTGGTGGTCCCCTGCCATAAACAAACTTTACAACAAAAGGAAGAAACTTTTGCAGAAAAGAGGAAAATCCCAGGATGCAAAACTCCCTTACTAGCCTCAGTAAGAAACTGAGATGCCTCATAAAATCCTCCAAAGCTAGTTATGAAAATAAAATTGCCAAAGATTCCAAAGACAACCACAAAGCATTCTATAACTATGTCAAGAATCTAAATGGCAATGCTCAGATCTGCTCTGAGCTAAAACAGAATGGCAATAAATATACTGATCCAAAGGATATTGCCAATATCCTGGCAGATCGATTCAGTGCCAACTTCACCCACCCCTCTCACCCCTAAATGGCCCATCGCAGATTGCCAAATTCCAGTAATACACAGGTACAAAACGCACTCTCTAAAGCCAAGAATACAGCATACATGGGACCAGATGACATCCCGGGCTGTGTACTACATGAACTACAATATGAACTGGCACCTCACCTAAGTGTCATGTTTAATCATAGCCTCACCTCAGGTTTCGTGCCCACTGAGTGGCGCAGAGCTACAGTTATCCCAATCCACAAGGGGATCCACCTTGGATCGAAACTACCGTCCCATCAGTCTGACAAGCCTTATCTGCAAGGCCATGGGCGTATCATGGAACTTATAAACAAAGACATTGGCAACCTTCAAACACTGGACCCCACCCAGTTTGGGTTTGTGAAGGCGATCTTGTCTCCTGAACCTGATTGACTTCTTTGAATCAGTCTCCAGAGCCATGGACAAGGGTAAGGTGGTCCACACAGCCTATCTTGACCTTGCCAAGGCCTTTGACACCATCCCCCCACTCTGGAATCATAGATAAACTTACTAAGTTGGGTATTAATCCCTATGTCACCCAATGGGTTGCTAAATGGCTTACTGATAGAACCCACACTGTAAAAGTAGCCGACTCCAAATCCAGCTCCAGACAAGTGACAAGTGGAGTACCTCAGGGTTCAGTCCTGGGGCCGCTCTTGTTTGGCATCTACTTCTCTGAAGTACAGGTCAACACTAAGGGACTTTGGCTAACAAAGTTTGCAGATGACTGCAAACTGGGAGCCATTATTGAATCCCCAAATGATGCGGATACTTTACAAAAGGGCCTTACAGAAACAGATGCTTGGTGCCAGAGCCATGGGCTCAAGCTCAATGCCAAGAAATGTATTGTTATCCTTTGGGAAAAACCATGAATTACCATATAGGTGGCAGCACACTAAACACAGAAAGTGTGATAAGAGACTTAGGGACACAGGTGGACAGTGGTCTCACCTTCGATAACCACATCGCCACAACAGTCAGGAAATCCTTCTATGTGGCACACCTCATCACGAAGGGCTTTTCAACCAGAAAAGGAGGTCATTGTCCACTGTACTCATCCTCATTAGACCCATTATAGAATACAACGCCACATTTGGTATGTACCTCTCAAGACATCTGCAACAACTGGAAAGGCCTCAGAAATACCTCACTAAAAGAATCACAGGCCTAAAGCAGATGCCCTACGCTGACCGCCTTAAAAACTCCAGCTATACTCTGTGTTGCATATCGTCTACTCAGAGGCGATCTCTGCTTAACATACAAGGCCATGTCAAACCCAGAGCTGTTGGACATGCTACACTTAAAGAAATCCCAATCCCTCAGAGCTACACGCTCCAGGGATCTAAACCTTGTCATCACAATAAACAAAACATGCTGGAGGGATAGGTTCCTGACCCAGAGACTCCCCAGACTCTGGAATAGATTGCCCATACATGTCAAACAGAGTGCCTCGTTGGACCTCTTCAAGAGGAACCTTGACGTTTGGATGGGAGAAAGGAAATTCACCCCAGGGATCATGTCAGTCGCCCTGCTAGACAGGGGTCCAGGAAAGTAAATAATGTGGGAGGGAATTGTTATGGCTAGGCTTTAATAGGCCCTAGGGCTGATAGCCTAGTACCAACCTATGAACCTATGAACCTATATCTCTAAATCAAATGGGTCTAGGGCTACCCATATATCAACAAAAGCAAGTTCCACAGTGTTGTATAAATCCTTTCAATAAAACAAAGCTTTCATACAAATACATCCTTCTTCAGTGTTAGTAAAATTCATAGTAAGACCTAACATCTTTTATAATTAAAAATTCAAAAACACATGACACAGCCTACCTATCAAATGCTAACAATCAATTAATCAATCAATGGTTTAAAAACCTTTTAAATAAACTTTGTGAAGTTTTTAAAGAAATATATCACATTCTATTAAACATGTATTTTTGCACCACATAATTCTTTTCAAATAAACATGGCTATAGTTCATTAAAACACCTTAAGTACTAAAAAAAACTATTATTTCTTTTAGGCAATTTTTTTAAATATATATATATATATATATATATATATATATATATATTTTTTTTTTTTTCTATAGACATATGTTTGCATCATACAACTTATTTTAACAAATATAGAAATTCTTATTGTACTTGTTGCTGATTTCTATTCAGGATAGGTTTTAATGTGACTTGTTTGTTTAAACCAGTGTAGGAATCTGCTTGTAAGTGGATAATCCATTCATATTCTTTGGTGTCCAACTTATTAAGCAGGTCACCACGTCTAACACCAAAACAAAAAATAATGTGATCCATCTGTCTCTTGCGCATGTTGTGCTAGGGAGTTAGTAATCACTTTCCTTCTTATTTCTGACTTATGTTCCTCAATCCTGTCTCTTAACCTCCTTGTTGATTTACCAACATAAAAACATGGACATTTCTGGCATAGTGCTAAATAAATCACATTTGTGGTGTTACATGTAGCTGTACAAAAGAACTTAAACTTTTTACCATTCAATGGATGTACAAATTCAGTTAATGTAATTATACTAGCGCAGCATATACAATTATAGCAGGAGTAAGTGCCTTTTTTATTATAGATTATACAATGTGTTCTATTCAAATTAAAGTCCTTGTAACACAAATGCTTTTTTTAAACTACTACAGTTTCTATAAGTAAAACGTGGTTTATCAGTGAGCCATTTTTCATGGCCAGGCATGGCCTTCAGTATGTACCAATTGTTTCTAATGACTTCTTCCACAGTTTTATTTATTCTACTATCAGTCATCAAATACCCCAAGGTGTTGTCAGGTGGTGGGTGGGAGGTAATAATACCATCTTGGTTAGAGAAATATGGTCTAGCCTTCCCTCTTCGCATAGATGCCACTTCATTTCTAACCACATCTAACTCATCTTGATTATAGTCTCTTTCTTGTAGTTCGTCAGTCATGTCTTTCATTTGTTTGTGACATATTTCATCTCAAGTGTTTAGCTTACTAACATGTAAATATTGGCTCCTAGGTATGCATTTAAAAATATGTCTAGCATGCATACTGGTTTTGTGTAGATACTTATTTACTTGTACA